>NW_026894893.1:0-60806 GCF_032452875.1 Bos javanicus
GATCATGCACTGATCACGTGGCTGATCATGCACTGATCACGTGGCTGATCATGCACTGATCACGTAGCAACCATGCACTGATCACGTGACTGATCATGCACTGATCACGTAATTGATCATGCACTGATCACGTGGCTCATCATGCACTGATCACGTGGCTGATCACACATGATCACGTGACTGATCATGCACTGATCACGTGGCTATCATGCACTGATCACGTGGCTGATCATGCACTGATCACGTGGATATCATGCACTGTGCTGATCACACACGTATCACATGACTGATCATGCACTGATCACGTGACTGATCATGCACTGATCACGTGGCTATCATGCACTACTCACGTGGCTGATCATGCAATGATCATGTAGCTACCATGTACAGGTCACGTGAATGATCATACACCCATCAGGTGACTGATCATGCACTGATCACGTGGCTATCATGCACTGATCACGTGACTGATCATGCACTGATCACGCCCATATCATGCACTGATCACATGACTGCCCATGCACTGATCACGTGGATGATCATACACTAATCTTGTGACAGATCATGCACTGATCACGTGGCTGATCATGCACTGATACCGTGACTGAGCATGGACTGATCACATGACTATCATGTAGTGATCACGTGACTTAATGGCACTGATCATGTGACTGATCATGCGCTGATCATGTTTGCTATCATACACTGATCATGTGCCTCTGGAGGCAATAAACAAAGAGCTGAGTAGGCACGAATCAAACAGTCAGCAGGCAATAATCATGGAACTCAGGTGTGAGGAATCATGCTGCTCAGCTGGCAATAATCAAGCAGCTGAGCAGGCAGGAATTATGCAGCACAGCTGGCAATTGTCAAGCAGATGACAGGCAGGAATCGTGCAGCTCAGCTGGCAATTGTCAAGCAGATGAGCAGACAGTAATCACGCAGCTCAGCAGGCCCAGATCACGTGACTGAGCATGCACTGTTCACGTGGCTGATCATACACTGATCACGTGATGATCATGCACTGATCACTTGGATATCATGCACTGATCACGTGGCTGATCATACACTGTTCACGTGTCTGACCATGCACTGATCACGTGGCTGATCATGCACTGATCACGTAACTGATCATGCACTGATCACGTGGCTATCATGCACTGATCACGTGGCTGAACATGCACTGATCACGTGGCTGATCACACACCTGTCACGTGACATATCATGCACTGATCACGTGGCACTCATGCACTGATCACGTGGCTGATCATACACTGATCACGTAACTCATGCACACATCACGTGGCTATCATGCACTGCTCACGTGGCTGTCATGGAATGATCACGTAGCTACCATATACTGGTCACGTGACTGATCATGCACTGATCACGAATGATCATGCACTGATCACGTGACTGATCATGCACTGATCACGTGACTGATCATGCACTGATCACGTGGCTATCATGCACTGCTCACGTGGCTGATCATGCAACGATCACGTAGCAACCATGTACTGGTCACGTGACTGATCATGCACTGATCACGAATTGATCATGCACTGATCACGTGCTCATCATGCACTGATCACGGCTGATCACATGTATCACGTGACTGATCATGCACTGATCACGTGGCTCTCATGCACTGATCACGTGGCTGTCATGCACTGATCAATGGATATCATGCACTGATCACGGCTGATCATACACTGATCACGTTCTGACATGCACTGATCACGTGGCTGATCATGCACTGATCACGTGAATGATCATGCACTGACGCGGCTATCATGCACTGATCACGCATGATCATGCACTGTCACGCTGATCACACACTGTCACGTGACTATCATGCACTGATCACGTGGAATCATGCACTGATCACGGCTGATCATACACTGATCACGTAACTCATGCACACATCACGTGGCTATCATGCACTGATCACGTGGCTGATCATGCAATGATCACGTAGCTACCATATACTGGTCACGTGACTGATCATGCACTGATCACGTGAATGATCATGCACTGATCACGTGCTGATCATGCACTGATCACGCACTGATCATGCACTGATCACGTGGCTATCATGCACTGATCACGTGGCTGATCATGCACGATCACGTAGACCATGTACTGATCACGTGACTGATCATGCACTGATCACGCACTGATCATGCACTGATCACGTGGCTATCATGCACTGATCACGTGGCTGATCACATGATCACGTGACTGATCATGCACTGATCACGTGGCTATCATGCACTGATCACGTGGCTGTCATGCACTGATCACGTGGCTATCATGCACTGATCACGTGGCTGATCACACTGATCACATGACTGATCATGCACTGATCACGTGACTGATCATGCACTGATCACGTGGCTATCATGCACTACTCACGTGGCTGATCATGCAATGATCATGTAGCTACCATGTACTGGTCACGTGAATGATCATACACCCATCAGGTGACTGATCATGCACTGATCACGTGGCTATCATGCACTGATCACGTGACTGATCATGCACTGATCACGTCTATATCATGCACTGATCACATGACTGCCCATGCACTGATCACGTGGATGATCATACACTAATCATGTGACAGATCATGCACTGATCACGTGGCTGATCATGCACTGATACCGTGACTGAGCATGGACTGATCACATGACTATCATGTAGTGATCACGTGACTTAATGGCACTGATCATGTGACTGATCATGCGCTGATCATGTTTGCTATCATACACTGATCATGTGCCTCTGGAGGCAATAAACAAAGAGCTGAGTAGGCACGAATCAAACAGTCAGCAGGCAATAATCATGGAACTCAGGTGTGAGGAATCATGCTGCTCAGCTGGCAATAATCAAGCAGCTGAGCAGGCAGGAATCACGCAGCACAGCTGGCAATTGTCAAGCAGATGACAGGCAGGAATCGTGCAGCTCAGCTGGCAATTGTCAAGCAGATGAGCAGACAGTAATCACGCAGCTCAGCAGGCCCAGATCACGTGACTGAGCATGCACTGTTCACGTGGCTGATCACACTGATCACGTGATGATCATGCACTGATCACTTGGATATCATGCACTGATCACGTGGCTGATCACACTGTTCACGTGTCTGACCATGCACTGATCACGTGGCTGATCATGCACTGCTCACGTAACTGATCATGCACTGATCACGTGGCTGATCATGCACTGATCACGTGGCTGATCACACACCTGTCACGTGACATATCATGCACTGATCACGTGGCACTCATGCACTGATCACGTGGCTGATCATACTCTGCTCACGTAACTCATGCACACATCACGTGGCTATCATGCACTGCTCACGGCTCGTCATGGAATGATCACGAGCAACCATATACTGGTCACGTGACTGATCATGCAAGATCACGTAAATGATCATGCACTGTTCACGTGACTGATCATGTACTGATCACGTGACTGATCATGCACTGATCACGTGGCTATCATGCACTGCTCACGTGGCTGATCATGCGATCACGTAGCAACCATGTACTGGTCACGTGACTGATCATGCACTGATCACGTAATTGATCATGCACTGATCACGTGGCTCATCATGCACTGATCACGTGGCTGATCACACATGTATCACGTGACTGATCATGCACTGATCACGTGGCTCTCATGCACTGATCACGTGGCTGTCATGCACTGATCACGTGGATATCATGCACTGATCACGTGGCTGATCACACACGATCACATGACTGATCATGCACTGATCACGTGGCTATCATGCACTGATCACGTGGCTATCATGCACTGATCACGTGGCTGATCATGCACTGATCACGTAGCTACATGCACTGATCACGTGACTGATCATGCACTGATCACGTAATTGATCATGCACTGATCACGTGGCTGATCATGCACTGATCACGTGACTGATCATGCACTGATCACGTGGCTATCATGCACTGATCACGTGGCTGACATGCACTGATCACGTGCCTGATCATGCACTGATCACGTGACTGATCATGCACTGATCACGTGTCTGATCATGCACTGATCACGTGGCTATCATGCACTGATCACGTGGCTGATCATGCCATGATCACGCAGCTACCATGTACTGGTCACATGACTGATCATGCACTGATCACGTGACTGATCATGCAGTGATCACGTGGCTATCATGCACTACTCACGTGGCTGATCATGCAATGATCATGTAGCTACCATGTACAGGTCACGAATGATCATACACCCATCAGGTGACTGATCATGCACTGATCACGTGGCTATCATGCACTGATCACGAGACTGATCATGCACTGATCACGTCTATATCATGCACTGATCACATGACTGCCCATGCACTGATCACGTGGATGATCATACACTAATCTTGTGACAGATCATGCACTGATCACGTGGCTGATCATGCACTGATACCGTGACTGAGCATGGACTGATCACATGACTATCATGTAGTGATCACGTGACTTAATGGCGCTGATCATGTGACTGATCATGCGCTGATCATGTTTGCTATCATACACTGATCATGTGCCTCTGGAGGCAATAAACAAAGAGCTGAGTAGGCACGAATCAAACAGTCAGCAGGCAATAATCATGGAACTCAGGTGTGAGGAATCATGCTGCTCAGCTGGCAATAATCAAGCAGCTGAGCAGGCAGGAATTACGCAGCACAGCTGGCAATTGTCAAGCAGATGACAGGCAGGAATCGTGCAGCTCAGCTGGCAATTGTCAAGCAGATGAGCAGACAGTAATCACGCAGCTCAGCAGGCCCAGATCACGTGACTGAGCATGCACTGTTCACGTGGCTGATCATACACTGATCACGTGATGATCATGCACTGATCACTTGGATATCATGCACTGATCACGTGGCTGATCATACACTGTTCACGTGTCTGACCATGCACTGATCACGTGGCTGATCATACACTGCTCACGTAACTGATCATGCACTGATCACGTGGCTATCATGCACTGATCACGTGGCTGAACATGCACTGTTCACGTGGCTGATCACACACTGTCACGTGACATATCATGCACTGATCACGTGGCACTCATGCACTGATCACGTGGCTGATCATACTCTGCTCACGTAACTCATGCACATCACGTGGCTATCATGCACTGCTCACGTGGCTGATCATGGAATGATCACGTAGCAACCATATACTGGTCACGTGACTGATCATGCACTGATCACGTAAATGATCATGCACTGATCACGTGACTGATCATGTACTGATCACGTGACTGATCATGCACTGATCACGTGGCTATCATGCACTGCTCACGTGGCTGATCATGCAACGATCACGTAGCAACCATGTACTGGTCACGTGACTGATCATGCACTGATCACGTAATTGATCATGCACTGATCACGTGGCTCATCATGCACTGATCACGTGGCTGATCACACATGATCACGTGACTGATCATGCACTGATCACGTGGCTATCATGCACTGATCACGTGGCTGTCATGCACTGATCACGTGGATATCATGCACTGATCACGTGGCTGATCACACACGATCACATGACTGATCATGCACTGATCACGTGGCTATCATGCACTGATCACGTGGCTATCATGCACTGATCACGTGGCTGATCATGCAATGATCACGTAGCTACCATGTACTGGTCACGTGACTGATCATGCACTGATCACGTAATTGATCATGCACTGATCACGTGGCTGATCATGCACTGATCACGTGGCTGATCATGCACTGATCACGTGACTGATCATGCACTGATCACGTGACTGATCATGCACTGATCACGTGGCTATCATGCACTGATCACGTGGCTGGATACACTGATCACGTGACTGATCATGCACTGATCACGTGGCTGATCATGCACTGATCACGTGACTGATCATGCACTGATCACGTGGCTGATCATGCACTGATCACGTGACTGATCATGCACTGATCACGTGACTGATCATGCACTGATCACGTGGCTATCATGCACTGATCACGTGGCTGATCATGCATGATCACGCAGCTATCATGCACTGATCACGTGACTGATCATGCACTGATCACGTGGCTGATCATGCACTGATCACGTGATGATCATGCACTGATCACGTGGCTATCATGCACTGATCACGTGGCTGATCATGCACTGATCACGTGACTGATCATGCACTGATCACGTGGCTGATCATGCACTGATCACGTGACTGATCATGCACTGATCACGTGGCTATCATGCACTGATCACGTGCTGATCATGCACTGATCACGTGGCTGATCACACACTGATCACGTGACTATCATGCACTGATCACGTGGCACTCATGCACTGATCACGTGGCTGATCATACACTGATCACGTAACTCATGCACTGATCACGTGGCTATCATGCACTGATCACGTGCGACATGCAATGATCACGTAGCAACCATGCACTGATCACGTGACTGATCATGCACTGATCACGTGGCTGATCATGCACTGATCACGTGACTGATCATGCACTGATCACGTGACTGATCATGCACTGATCACGTGGCTATCATGCACTGATCACGTGGCTGATCATGCAACGATCACTAGCTACCATGTACTGGTCACATGACTGATCATGCACTGATCACGTGACTGATCATGCACTGATCACGTGGCTATCATGCACTGATCACGTGGCTGATCATGCAATGATCACGTAGCTACCATGTACTGGTCACGTGACTGATCATGCACTGATCACGTGACTGATCATGCACTGATCACGTGCTATCATGCACTGATCACGTCTGATCATGCACTGATCACATGCTGCCATGCACTGATCACGTGGATGATCATACACTGATCATGTGACAGATCATGCACTGATCACGGCTGATCATGCACTGATACCGTGACTGAGCATGGACTGATCACATGACTATCATGTAGATCACGTGACTTAATGGCACTGATCATGTGACTGATCATGCACTGATCATGTTTGCTATCATACACTGATCATGTGCCTCTGGAGGCAATAAACAAAGAGCTGAGTAGGCACGAATCAAACAGTCAGCAGGCAATAATCATGGAACTCAGGTGTGAGGAATCATGCTGCTCAGCTGGCAATAATCAAGCAGCTGAGCAGGCAGGAATTACGCAGCACAGCTGGCAATTGTCAAGCAGATGACAGGCAGGAATCGTGCAGCTCAGCTGGCAATTGTCAAGCAGATGAGCAGACAGTAATCACGCAGCTCAGCAGGCCCTGATCACGTGACTGAGCATGCACTGTTCACGTGGCTGATCATACACTGATCACGTGATGATCATGCACTGATCACTTGGATATCATGCACTGATCACGTGGCTGATCATACACTGTTCACGTGTCTGACCATGCACTGATCACGTGGCTGATCATGCACTGCTCACGTAACTGATCATGCACTGATCACGTGGCTATCATGCACTGATCACGTGGCTGATCATGCACTGTTCACGTGGCTGATCACACACTGTCACGTGACATATCATGCACTGATCACGTGGCACTCATGCACTGATCACGTGGCTGATCACTCTGATCACGTAACTCATGCACACATCACGTGGCTATCATGCACTGCTCACGTGGCTTCATGGAATGATCACGTAGCTACCATATACTGGTCACGTGACTGATCATGCACTGATCACGTAATGATCATGCACTGTTCACGTGACTGATCATGTACTGATCACGTGACTGATCATGCACTGATCACGTGGCTATCATGCACTGCTCACGTGGCTGATCATGCACGATCACGTAGCAACCATGTACTGGTCACGTGACTGATCATGCACTGATCACGAATTGATCATGCACTGATCACGTGGCTGATCATGCACTGATCACGTGGCTGATCACACATGATCACGTGACTGATCATGCACTGATCACGTGGCTATCATGCACTGATCACGTGGCTGATCATGCACTGATCACGTGGATATCATGCACTGATCACGTGGCTGATCATGCACTGATCACGTGGTGATCATGCACTGATCACGTGGCTGATCATGCACTGATCACGTAACTGATCATGCACTGATCACGTGGCTATCATGCACTGATCACGTGGCTGATCATGCACTGATCACGTGGCTGATCACACACTGTCACGTGACATATCATGCACTGATCACGTGGCACTCATGCACTGATCACGTGGCTGATCATGCACTGCTCACGTAACTCATGCACACATCACGTGGCTATCATGCACTGTCACGTGGCTGATCATGGAATGATCACGTGAATCATATACTGTCACGTGACTGATCATGCACTGATCACGTAAATGATCATGCACTGATCACGTGACTGATCATGCACTGATCACGTGACTGATCATGCACTGATCACGTGGCTATCATGCACTGATCACGTGGCTGATCATGCAACGATCACGTAGCAACCATGTACTGATCACGTGACTGATCATGCACTGATCACGTAATTGATCATGCACTGATCACGTGGCTCATCATGCACTGATCACGTGGCTGATCACACATGATCACGTGACTGATCATGCACTGATCACGTGGCTATCATGCACTGATCACGTGGCTGTCATGCACTGATCACGTGGATATCATGCACTGATCACGTGGCTGATCACACATCACATGACTCATGCACTGATCACGTGACTGATCATGCACTGATCACGTGGCTATCATGCACTGATCACGTGGCTATCATGCACTGATCACGTGGCTGATCATGCAATGATCACGTGCTACCATGTACTGATCACGTGACTGATCATGCACTGATCACGAATTGATCATGCACTGATCACGTGGCTGATCATGCACTGATCACGTGGCTGATCATGCACTGATCACGTAACTGATCATGCACTGATCACGTGACTGATCATGCACTGATCACGTGGCTATCATGCACTGATCACGTGGCTGACATGCACTGATCACGTGCCTGTCATGCACTGATCACGTGGCTGATCATGCACTGATCACGTGACTGATCATGCACTGATCACGTGTCTGATCATGCACTGATCACGTGGCTATCATGCACTGCTCACGTGGCTGATCATGCATGATCACGCAGCTACCATGTACTGGTCACATGACTGATCATGCACTGATCACGTGACTGATCATGCAGTGATCACGTGGCTATCATGCACTACTCACGTGGCTGATCATGCAATGATCATGTAGCTACCATGTACAGGTCACGTGAATGATCATACACCCATCAGGTGACTGATCATGCACTGATCACGTGGCTATCATGCACTGATCACGAGACTGATCATGCACTGATCACGTCTATATCATGCACTGATCACATGACTGCCCATGCACTGATCACGTGGATGATCATACACTGATCTGTGACAGATCATGCACTGATCACGTGGCTGATCATGCACTGATACCGTGACTGAGCATGGACTGATCACATGACTATCATGTAGTGATCACGTGACTTAATGGCGCTGATCATGTGACTGATCATGCGCTGATCATGTTTGCTATCATACACTGATCATGTGCCTCTGGAGGCAATAAACAAAGAGCTGAGTAGGCACGAATCAAACAGTCAGCAGGCAATAATCATGGAACTCAGGTGTGAGGAATCATGCTGCTCAGCTGGCAATAATCAAGCAGCTGAGCAGGCAGGAATTACGCAGCACAGCTGGCAATTGTCAAGCAGATGACAGGCAGGAATCGTGCAGCTCAGCTGGCAATTGTCAAGCAGATGAGCAGACAGTAATCACGCAGCTCAGCAGGCCCTGATCACGTGACTGAGCATGCACTGTTCACGTGGCTGATCATACACTGATCACGTGATGATCATGCACTGATCACTTGGATATCATGCACTGATCACGTGGCTGATCATACACTGTTCACGTGTCTGACCATGCACTGATCACGTGGCTGATCATACACTGCTCACGTAACTGATCATGCACTGATCACGTGGCTATCATGCACTGATCACGTGGCTGAACATGCACTGTTCACGTGGCTGATCACACACTGTCACGTGACATATCATGCACTGATCACGTGGCACTCATGCACTGATCACGTGCTGATCATACTCTGCTCACGTAACTCATGCACACATCACGTGGCTATCATGCACTGCTCACGTGGCTCGTCATGGAATGATCACGTAGCAACCATATACTGGTCACGTGACTGATCATGCAAGATCACGAATGATCATGCACTGTTCACGTGACTGATCATGTACTGATCACGTGACTGATCATGCACTGATCACGTGGCTATCATGCACTGCTCACGTGGCTGATCATGCAACGATCACGTAGCAACCATGTACTGGTCACGTGACTGATCATGCACTGATCACGTAATTGATCCTGCACTGATCACGTGGCTCATCATGCACTGATCACGTGGCTGATCACACATGTATCACGTGACTGATCATGCACTGATCACGTGGCTCTCATGCACTGATCACGTGGCTGTCATGCACTGATCACGTGGATATCATGCACTGATCACGTGGCTGATCACACACGTATCACATGACTGATCATGCACTGATCACGTGGCTATCATGCACTGATCACGTGGCTATCATGCACTGATCACGTGGCTGATCAGGCAATGATCACGTAGCTACCATGTACTGGTCATGACTGATCATGCACTGATCACGTAATTGATCATGCACTGATCACGTGGCTGATCATGCACTGATCACGTGGCTGATCACACTGATCACGTACTGATCATGCACTGATCACGTGACTATCATGCACTGATCACGTGGCATCATGCACTGATCACTTGGCTGATCATGCACTGATCACGTGGCTGATCATGCACTGATCACGTGACTGATCATGCACTGATCTCGTTGATCATGCACTGATCACGTGGCTATCATGCACTGCTCATGGCTGATCATGCCATGATCACGCAGCTACCATGTACTGGTCACATGACTGATCATGCACTGATCACGTGACTGATCATGCACTGATCACGTGGCTATCATGCACTACTCACGTGGCTGATCATGCAATGATCATGTAGCTACCATGTACAGGTCACGTGAATGATCATACACCCATCAGGTGACTGATCATGCACTGATCACGTGGCTATCATGCACTGATCACGAGACTGATCATGCACTGATCACGTCTATATCATGCACTGATCACATGACTGCCCATGCACTGATCACGTGGATGATCATACACTAATCATGTGACAGATCATGCACTGATCACGTGGCTGATCATGCACTGATACCGTGACTGAGCATGGACTGATCACATGACTATCATGTAGTGATCACGTGACTTAATGGCGCTGATCATGTGACTGATCATGCGCTGATCATGTTTGCTATCATACACTGATCATGTGCCTCTGGAGGCAATAAACAAAGAGCTGAGTAGGCACGAATCAAACAGTCAGCAGGCAATAATCATGGAACTCAGGTGTGAGGAATCATGCTGCTCAGCTGGCAATAATCAAGCAGCTGAGCAGGCAGGAATTACGCAGCACAGCTGGCAATTGTCAAGCAGATGACAGGCAGGAATCGTGCAGCTCAGCTGGCAATTGTCAAGCAGATGAGCAGACAGTAATCACGCAGCTCAGCAGGCCCAGATCACGTGACTGAGCATGCACTGTTCACGTGGCTGATCATACACTGATCACGTGATGATCATGCACTGATCACGTGGCTATCATGCACTGATCACGTGGCTGATCATGCACTGATCACGTGTCTGATCATGCACTGATCACGTGGCTGATCATACACTGATCACGTGACTGATCATGCACTGATCACGTGCTATCATGCACTGATCACGTGGCTGATCATGCACTGATCACGTGGCTGATCATGCACTGATCACGTGACTATCATGCACTGATCACGTGGCATCATGCACTGATCACGTGGCTGATCATGCACTGCTCACGTGGCTGATCATGCATGATCACGGCTATCATGCACTGATCACGTGACTGATCATGCACTGATCACGTGCTGATCATGCACTGATCACGTGACTGATCATGCACTGATCACGTGATATCATGCACTGATCACGTGGCTGATCATGCACTGATCACGTGCTGATCATGCACTGATCACGTGGCTGATCATGCACTGATCACGTGACTGATCATGCACTGATCACGTGGCTATCATGCACTGATCACGTGGCTGATCATGCACTGATCACGTGGCTGATCACACACTGATCACGTGACTGATCATGCACTGATCACGTGGCTATCATGCACTGATCACGTGGCTGATCATGCACGATCACGTGACTGATCATGCACTGATCACGTGGCTGATCATGCACTGATCACGTGGCTATCATGCACTGATCACGTGGCTATCATGCACTGATCACGTGGCTGATCATGCACTGATCACGTGGCTACCATGCACTGATCACGTGACTGATCATGCACTGATCACGTAATTGATCATGCACTGATCACGTGGCTGATCATGCACTGATCACGTGGCTGATCATGCACTGATCACGTAACTGATCATGCACTGATCACGTGACTGATCATGCACTGATCACGTGGCTATCATGCACTGATCACGTGGCTATCATGCACTGATCACGTGGCTGATCATGCACTGATCACGTGGCTGATCATGCACTGATCACGTGACTGATCATGCACTGATCTGGTCTGATCATGCACTGATCACGTGGCTATCATGCACTGCTCACGTGGCTGATCATGCCATGATCACGCAGCTACCATGTACTGGTCACATGACTGATCATGCACTGATCACGTGACTGATCATGCACTGATCACGTGGCTATCATGCACTACTCACGTGGCTGATCATGCAATGATCATGTAGCTACCATGTACAGGTCACGTGAATGATCATACACCCATCAGGTGACTGATCATGCACTGATCACGTGGCTATCATGCACTGATCACGAGACTGATCATGCACTGATCACGTCTATATCATGCACTGATCACATGACTGCCCATGCACTGATCACGTGGATGATCATACACTAATCTTGTGACAGATCATGCACTGATCACGTGGCTGATCATGCACTGATACCGTGACTGAGCATGGACTGATCACATGACTATCATGTAGTGATCACGTGACTTAATGGCGCTGATCATGTGACTGATCATGCGCTGATCATGTTTGCTATCATACACTGATCATGTGCCTCTGGAGGCAATAAACAAAGAGCTGAGTAGGCACGAATCAAACAGTCAGCAGGCAATAATCATGGAACTCAGCTGTGAGGAATCATGCTGCTCAGCTGGCAATAATCAAGCAGCTGAGCAGGCAGGAATTACGCAGCACAGCTGGCAATTGTCAAGCAGATGACAGGCAGGAATCGTGCAGCTCAGCTGGCAATTGTCAAGCAGATGAGCAGACAGTAATCACGCAGCTCAGCAGGCCCTGATCACGTGACTGAGCATGCACTGTTCACGTGGCTGATCATACACTGATCACGTGATGATCATGCACTGATCACTTGGATATCATGCACTGATCACGTGGCTGATCATACACTGTTCACGTGTCTGACCATGCACTGATCACGTGGCTGATCATACACTGCTCACGTAACTGATCATGCACTGATCACGTGGCTATCATGCACTGATCACGTGGCTGAACATGCACTGTTCACGTGGCTGATCACACACCTGTCACGTGACATATCATGCACTGATCACGTGGCACTCATGCACTGATCACGTGGCTGATCATACTCTGCTCACGTAACTCATGCACACATCACGTGGCTATCATGCACTGCTCACGTGGCTCGTCATGGAATGATCACGTAGCTACCATATACTGGTCACGTGACTGATCATGCACAGATCACGTAAATGATCATGCACTGTTCACGTGACTGATCATGTACTGATCACGTGACTGATCATGCACTGATCACGTGGCTATCATGCTCTGCTCACGTGGCTGATCATGCAACGATCACGTAGCAACCATGTACTGGTCACGTGACTGATCATGCACTGATCACGTAATTGATCCTGCACTGATCACGTGGCTCATCATGCACTGATCACGTGGCTGATCACACATGTATCACGTGACTGATCATGCACTGATCACGTGGCTCTCATGCACTGATCACGTGGCTGTCATGCACTGATCACGTGGATATCATGCACTGATCACGTGGCTGATCATGCACTGATCACGTGACTGATCATGCACTGATCACGTGGCTGATCATGCACTGATCACGTGGCTGATCATGCACTGATCACGTGGCTATCATGCACTGATCACGTGGCTGATCATGCACTGATCACGTGCTGATCATGCACTGATCACGTGACTATCATGCACTGATCACGTGGCTGATCATGCACTGATCACGTGGCTGATCATGCACTGATCACGTGACTCATGCACTGATCACGTGGCTATCATGCACTGATCACGTGGCTGATCATGCACTGATCACGTGCTGATCATGCACTGATCACGTGACTGATCATGCACTGATCACGTGACTGATCATGCACTGATCACGTGACTGATCATGCACTGATCACGTGACTGATCATGCACTGATCACGTGGCTGATCATGCACTGATCACGTGGCTGATCATGCACTGATCACGAGCTATCATGCACTGATCACGTGACTGATCATGCACTGATCACGTGACTGATCATGCACTGATCACGTGGCTGATCATGCACTGATCACGTGGCTGATCACACACTGATCACGTGACTGATCATGCACTGATCACGTGGCTGATCATGCACTGATCACGTGGCTATCATGCACTGATCACGTGGCTGATCATGCACTGATCATGTGGCTGATCACACACGCACATGACTGATCATGCACTGATCACGTGACTGATCATGCACTGATCACGTGGCTATCATGCACTTCACGTGGCTGATCATGCAATGATCATGTAGCTACCATGTACAGGTCACGTGAATGATCATACACCCATCAGGTGACTGATCATGCACTGATCACGTGGCTATCATGCACTGATCACGTGACTGATCATGCACTGATCACGTCTATATCATGCACTGATCACATGACTGCCCATGCACTGATCACGTGGATGATCACACTAATCATGTGACAGATCATGCACTGATCACGTGGCTGATCATGCACTGATACCGTGACTGAGCATGGACTGATCACATGACTATCATGTAGTGATCACGTGACTTAATGGCACTGATCATGTGACTGATCATGCGCTGATCATGTTTGCTATCATACACTGATCATGTGCCTCTGGAGGCAATAAACAAAGAGCTGAGTAGGCACGAATCAAACAGTCAGCAGGCAATAATCATGGAACTCAGGTGTGAGGAATCATGCTGCTCAGCTGGCAATAATCAAGCAGCTGAGCAGGCAGGAATTACGCAGCACAGCTGGCAATTGTCAAGCAGATGACAGGCAGGAATCGTGCAGCTCAGCTGGCAATTGTCAAGCAGATGAGCAGACAGTAATCACGCAGCTCAGCAGGCCCTGATCACGTGACTGAGCATGCACTGTTCACGTGGCTGATCATACACTGATCACGTGATGATCATGCACTGATCACTTGGATATCATGCACTGATCACGTGGCTGATCATACACTGATCACGTGTCTGACCATGCACTGATCACGTGGCTGATCATGCACTGATCACGTAACTGATCATGCACTGATCACGTGGCTATCATGCACTGATCACGTGGCTGATCATGCACTGATCACGTGGCTGATCACACACTGTCACGTGACATATCATGCACTGATCACGGCACTCATGCACTGATCACGTGGCTGATCATATCTGCTCACGTAACTCATGCACATCACGTGGCTATCATGCACTGCTCACGTGGCTCATGGAATGATCACGAGCTACCATATACTGGTCACGTGACTGATCATGCACTGATCACGTAAATGATCATGCACTGTTCACGTGACTGATCATGCACTGATCACGTGACTGATCATGCACTGATCACGGCTATCATGCTCATCACGTGGCTGATCATGCAACGATCACGAGCAACCATGTACTGGTCACGTGACTGATCATGCACTGATCACGTAATTGATCCTGCACTGATCACGTGGCTCATCATGCACTGATCACGTGGCTGATCACACATGATCACGTGACTGATCATGCACTGATCACGTGGCTATCATGCACTGATCACGTGGCTGATCATGCACTGATCACGTGGATATCATGCACTGATCACGTGGCTGATCATACACTGATCACGTGACTGATCATGCACTGATCACGTGGCTGATCATGCACTGATCACGTAACTGATCATGCACTGATCACGTGGCTATCATGCACTGATCACGCTGATCATGCACTGATCACGTGACTGATCACACACTGTCATGACATATCATGCACTGATCACGTGGAACTCATGCACTGATCACGTGGCTGATCATACACTGATCACGTAACTCATGCACTGATCACGTGCTATCATGCACTGATCACGTGGCTGATCATGCAATGATCACGTGCTACCATATACTGGTCACGTGACTGATCATGCACTGATCACGTACTGATCATGCACTGATCACGTCTGATCATGCACTGATCACGTGACTGATCATGCACTGATCACGTGGCTATCATGCACTGATCACGTGGCTGATCATGCACGATCACGTAGCTACCATGTACTGGTCACGCTGATCATGCACTGATCACGTAATTGATCATGCACTGATCACGTGGCTCATCATGCACTGATCACGTGGCTGATCACACATGATCACGTGACTGATCATGCACTGATCACGTGGCTATCATGCACTGATCACGTGGCTGATCATGCACTGATCACGTGGCTATCATGCACTGATCACGTGGCTGACTACACGATCACATGACTGATCATGCACTGATCACGTGACTGATCATGCACTGATCACGTGGCTATCATGCACTACTCACGTGGCTGATCATGCAATGATCATGTAGCTACCATGTACAGGTCACGTGAATGATCATACACCCATCAGGTGACTGATCATGCACTGATCACGTGGCTATCATGCACTGATCACGACTGATCATGCACTGATCACGCCTATATCATGCACTGATCACATGACTGCCCATGCACTGATCACGTGATGATCATACACTAATCATGTGACAGATCATGCACTGATCACGTGGCTGATCATGCACTGATACCGTGACTGAGCATGGACTGATCACATGACTATCATGTAGTGATCACGTGACTTAATGGCGCTGATCATGTGACTGATCATGCACTGATCATGTTTGCTATCATACACTGATCATGTGCCTCTGGAGGCAATAAACAAAGAGCTGAGTAGGCACGAATCAAACAGTCAGCAGGCAATAATCATGGAACTCAGCTGTGAGGAATCATGCTGCTCAGCTGGCAATAATCAAGCAGCTGAGCAGGCAGGAATTACGCAGCACAGCTGGCAATTGTCAAGCAGATGACAGGCAGGAATCGTGCAGCTCAGCTGGCAATTGTCAAGCAGATGAGCAGACAGTAATCACGCAGCTCAGCAGGCCCAGATCACGTGACTGAGCATGCACTGTTCACGTGGCTGATCATACACTGATCACGTGATGATCATGCACTGATCACTTGGATATCATGCACTGATCACGTGGCTGATCATACACTGTTCACGTGTCTGACCATGCACTGATCACGTGGCTGATCATGCACTGCTCACGTAACTGATCATGCACTGATCACGTGGCTATCATGCACTGATCACGTGGCTGATCATGCACACCTGTCACGTGACATATCATGCACTGATCACGTGGCACTCATGCACTGATCACGTGGCTGATCATACTCTGCTCACGTAACTCATGCACACATCACGTGGCTATCATGCACTGCTCACGTGGCTCGTCATGGAATGATCACAGTACCATATACTGATCACGTGACTGATCATGCACTGATCACGTAAATGATCATGCACTGTTCACGTGACTGATCATGTACTGATCACGTGACTGATCATGCACTGATCACGTGGCTATCATGCTCTGCTCACGTGGCTGATCATGCAACGATCACGTAGCAACCATGTACTGGTCACGTGACTGATCATGCACTGATCACGTAATTGATCATGCACTGATCACGTGGCTCATCATGCACTGATCACGTGGCTGATCACACATATCACGTGACTGATCATGCACTGATCACGTGGCTATCATGCACTGATCACGTGGCTGTCATGCACTGATCACGTGGATATCATGCACTGATCACGTGGCTGATCACACACTATCACATGACTGATCATGCACTGATCACGTGGCTATCATGCACTGATCACGTGGCTATCATGCACTGATCACGTGGCTGATCATGCAATGATCACGTAGCTACCATGTACTGGTCACGTGACTGATCATGCACTGATCACGTGACTGATCATGCACTGATCACGTGGCTGATCATGCACTGATCACGTGATGATCATGCACTGATCACGTGGCTATCATGCACTGATCACGTGGCTGATCATGCACTGATCACGTGGCTGATCATGCACTGATCACGTGACTGATCATGCACTGATCACGTGACTGATCATGCACTGATCACGTGGCTGATCATGCACTGATCACGTGGCTGATCATGCACTGATCACGTGACTGATCATGCACTGATCACGTGGCATCATGCACTGATCACGTGGCTGATCATACACTGATCACGAACTGGCACATCACGTGGCTATCATGCACTGATCACGTGGCTGATCATGCAATGATCACGCAGCAACCATATACTGGTCACGTGACTGATCATGCACTGATCACGTGAATGATCATGCACTGATCACGTGACTGATCATGCACTGATCACGTGACTGATCATGCACTGATCACGTGGCATCATGCACTGCTCACGTGCTGATCATGCACTGATCACGTAGCAACCATGCACTGATCACGTGACTGATCATGCACTGATCACGCACTGATCATGCACTGATCACGTGGCTGATCATGCACTGATCACGTGGCTGATCACATGATCACGTGACTGATCATGCACTGATCACGTGGCTATCATGCACTGATCACGTGGCTGTCATGCACTGATCACGTGGACTATCATGCACTGATCACGTGGCTGATCACACTGATCACATGACTGATCATGCACTGATCACGTGGCTATCATGCACTGATCACGTGGCTATCATGCACTGATCACGTGGCTGATCATGCAATGATCACGTGGCTACATGCACTGATCACGTGACTGATCATGCACTGATCACGTAATTGATCATGCACTGATCACGTGGCTGATCATGCACTGATCACGTGACTGATCATGCACTGATCACGTGGCAATCATGCACTGATCACGTGGCTGATCATGCACTGATCACGTGGCTGATCATGCACTGATCACGTGACTGATCATGCACTGATCACGTGACTGATCATGCACTGATCACGTGGCTATCATGCACTGCTCACGTGGCTGATCATGCATGATCACGCAGCCATGTACTGGTCACATGACTGATCATGCACTGATCACGTGACTGATCATGCACTGATCACGTGGCTATCATGCACTACTCACGTGGCTGATCATGCAATGATCATGTAGCTACATGTACAGGTCACGTGAATGATCATACACCCATCAGGTGACTGATCATGCACTGATCACGTGGCTATCATGCACTGATCACGAGACTGATCATGCACTGATCACGTCTATATCATGCACTGATCACATGACTGCCCATGCACTGATCACGTGGATGATCATACACTAATCATGTGACAGATCATGCACTGATCACGTGGCTGATCATGCACTGATACCGTGACTGAGCATGGACTGATCACATGACTATCATGTAGTGATCACGTGACTTAATGGCGCTGATCATGTGACTGATCATGCGCTGATCATGTTTGCTATCATACACTGATCATGTGCCTCTGGAGGCAATAAACAAAGAGCTGAGTAGGCACGAATCAAACAGTCAGCAGGCAATAATCATGGAACTCAGCTGTGAGGAATCATGCTGCTCAGCTGGCAATAATCAAGCAGCTGAGCAGGCAGGAATTACGCAGCACAGCTGGCAATTGTCAAGCAGATGACAGGCAGGAATCGTGCAGCTCAGCTGGCAATTGTCAAGCAGATGAGCAGACAGTAATCACGCAGCTCAGCAGGCCCAGATCACGTGACTGAGCATGCACTGTTCACGTGGCTGATCATACACTGATCACGTGATGATCATGCACTGATCACTTGGATATCATGCACTGATCACGTGGCTGATCATACACTGTTCACGTGTCTGACCATGCACTGATCACGTGGCTGATCATACACTGCTCACGTAACTGATCATGCACTGATCACGTGGCTATCATGCACTGATCACGTGGCTGAACATGCACTGTTCACGTGGCTGATCACACACCTGTCACGTGACATATCATGCACTGATCACGTGGCACTCATGCACTGATCACGTGGCTGATCATACTCTGCTCACGTAACTCATGCACACATCACGTGGCTATCATGCACTGCTCACGTGGCTGATCATGGAATGATCACGTAGCTACCATATACTGGTCACGTGACTGATCATGCACTGATCACGTAAATGATCATGCACTGTTCACGTGACTGATCATGCACTGATCACGTGACTGATCATGCACTGATCACGTGGCTGATCATGCACTGATCACGTGGCTGATCATGCACTGATCACGTGGCTGATCATGCACTGATCACGTGACTGATCATGCACTGATCACGTGGCTGATCATGCACTGATCACGTGGCTGATCATGCACTGATCACGTGGCTGATCATGCACTGATCACGTGCTATCATGCACTGATCACGTGACTGATCATGCACTGATCACGTGGCTGATCATGCACTGATCACGTGGCTGATCATGCACTGATCACGTGGCTGATCATGCACTGATCACGTGACTGATCATGCACTGATCACGTGGCTGATCATGCACTGATCACGTGGCTATCATGCACTGATCACGTGGCTGATCATGCACTGATCACGTGCTGATCATGCACTGATCACGTGGCTGATCATGCACTGATCACGTGACTGATCATGCACTGATCACGTGGTGATCATGCACTGATCACGTGACTGATCATGCACTGATCACGGGACTGATCATGCACTGATCACGTGGCTATCATGCACTGATCACGTGGCTGATCATGCACTGATCACGTGCTATCATGCACTGATCACGTGACTGATCATGCACTGATCACGTGGCTGATCACACTGATCACGTGATGATCATGCACTGATCACGTGGATATCATGCACTGATCACGTGGCTGATCATGCACTGATCACGTGTCTGATCATGCACTGATCACGTGGCTGATCATGCACTGATCACGTGACTGATCATGCACTGATCACGTGGCTATCATGCACTGATCACGTGGCTGATCATGCACTGTCACGTGGCTGATCACACACTGTCACGTGACATATCATGCACTGATCACGTGGAACTCATGCACTGATCACGTGGCTGATCATACTGCTCACGTAACTCATGCACATCACGTGGCTATCATGCACTGCTCACGTGGCTGTCATGGAATGATCACGTAGCTACCATATACTGGTCACGTGACTGATCATGCAAAGATCACGTGAATGATCATGCACTGATCACGTGACTGATCATGCACTGATCACGTGACTGATCATGCACTGATCACGTGGCTATCATGCACTGATCACGTGGCTGATCATGCACTGATCACGTAGCAACCATGTACTGGTCACGTGACTGATCATGCACTGATCACGTAATTGATCATGCACTGATCACGTGGCTCATCATGCACTGATCACGTGGCTGATCACACATGTATCACGTGACTGATCATGCACTGATCACGTGGCTATCATGCACTGATCACGTGGCTGTCATGCACTGATCACGTGGCTATCATGCACTGATCACGTGGCTGATCACACACGTATCACATGACTGATCATGCACTGATCACGTGGCTATCATGCACTGATCACGTGGCTATCATGCACTGATCACGTGGCTATCATGCACTGATCACGTGGCTGATCATGCACTGATCACGTGGCTATCATGTACTGATCACGTGACTGATCATGCACTGATCACGAATGATCATGCACTGATCACGTGGCTGATCATGCACTGATCACGTGGCTGATCATGCACTGATCACGTAACTGATCATGCACTGATCACGTGACTGATCATGCACTGATCACGTGGCTATCATGCACTGATCACGTGGCTGGCATACACTGATCACGTGCTGATCATGCACTGATCACGTGGCTGATCATGCACTGATCACGTGACTGATCATGCACTGATCACGTGTCTGATCATGCACTGATCACGTGGCTATCATGCACTGCTCACGTGGCTGATCATGCATGATCACGTGCTACCATGTACTGGTCACATGACTGATCATGCACTGATCACGTGACTGATCATGCAGTGATCACGTGGCTATCATGCACTACTCACGTGGCTGATCATGCAATGATCATGTAGCTACCATGTACAGGTCACGTGAATGATCATACACCCATCAGGTGACTGATCATGCACTGATCACGTGGCTATCATGCACTGATCACGAGACTGATCATGCACTGATCACGTCTATATCATGCACTGATCACATGACTGCCCATGCACTGATCACGTGGATGATCATACACTAATCATGTGACAGATCATGCACTGATCACGTGGCTGATCATGCACTGATACCGTGACTGAGCATGGACTGATCACATGACTATCATGTAGTGATCACGTGACTTAATGGCGCTGATCATGTGACTGATCATGCGCTGATCATGTTTGCTATCATACACTGATCATGTGCCTCTGGAGGCAATAAACAAAGAGCTGAGTAGGCACGAATCAAACAGTCAGCAGGCAATAATCATGGAACTCAGGTGTGAGGAATCATGCTGCTCAGCTGGCAATAATCAAGCAGCTGAGCAGGCAGGAATTACGCAGCACAGCTGGCAATTGTCAAGCAGATGACAGGCAGGAATCGTGCAGCTCAGCTGGCAATTGTCAAGCAGATGAGCAGACAGTAATCACGCAGCTCAGCAGGCCCAGATCACGTGACTGAGCATGCACTGTTCACGTGGCTGATCATACACTGATCACGTGATGATCATGCACTGATCACTTGGATATCATGCACTGATCACGTGGCTGATCATACACTGTTCACGTGTCTGACCATGCACTGATCACGTGGCTGATCATACACTGCTCACGTAACTGATCATGCACTGATCACGTGGCTATCATGCACTGATCACGTGGCTGAACATGCACTGTTCACGTGGCTGATCACACACTGTCACGTGACATATCATGCACTGATCACGTGGCACTCATGCACTGATCACGTGGCTGATCATACTCTGCTCACGTAACTCATGCACACATCACGTGGCTATCATGCACTGCTCACGTGGCTTCATGGAATGATCACGTAGCAACCATATACTGGTCACGTGACTGATCATGCACTGATCACGTAAATGATCATGCACTGTTCACGTGACTGATCATGCACTGATCACGTGACTGATCATGCACTGATCACGTGGCTATCATGCTCTGCTCACGTGGCTGATCATGCACTGATCACGTGAGCAACCATGTACTGGTCACGTGACTGATCATGCACTGATCACGTAATTGATCATGCACTGATCACGTGGCTCATCATGCACTGATCACGTGGCTGATCACACTGTATCACGTGACTGATCATGCACTGATCACGTGGCTATCATGCACTGATCACGTGGCTGATCATGCACTGATCACGTGATATCATGCACTGATCACGTGGCTGATCATGCACTGATCACGTGTCTGATCATGCACTGATCACGTGGCTGATCATGCACTGATCACGTGGCTGATCATGCACTGATCACGTGGCTATCATGCACTGATCACGTGGCTGATCATGCACTGATCACGTGGCTGATCATGCACTGATCACGTGGCTATCATGCACTGATCACGTGGACTCATGCACTGATCACGTGGCTGATCATGCACTGATCACGTGACTCATGCACTGATCACGTGGCTATCATGCACTGATCACGTGGCTGATCATGCACTGATCACGTGGCTATCATGCACTGGTCACGTGACTGATCATGCACTGATCACGTAAATGATCATGCACTGATCACGTGACTGATCATGCACTGATCACGTGACTGATCATGCACTGATCACGTGGCTATCATGCACTTCACGTGGCTGATCATGCAATGATCACGTAGCAACCATGTACTGGTCACGTGACTGATCATGCACTGATCACGTAATTGATCATGCACTGATCACGTGGCTGATCATGCACTGATCACGTGGCTGATCACACATGTATCACGTGACTGATCATGCACTGATCACGTGGCCTCATGCACTGATCACGTGGCTGTCATGCACTGATCACGTGATATCATGCACTGATCACGTGGCTGATCACACACGATCACATGACTGATCATGCACTGATCACGTGGCTATCATGCACTGATCACGTGGCTATCATGCACTGATCACGTGGCTATCATGCACTGATCACGGCTGATCATGCAATGATCACGTGGCTACCATGCACTGGTCACGTGACTGATCATGCACTGATCACGTAATTGATCATGCACTGATCACGTGGCTGATCATGCACTGATCACGTGGCTGATCATACACTGATCACGTAACTGATCATGCACTGATCACGTGACTGATCATGCACTGATCACGTGGCTATCATGCACTGATCACGTGGCTGACATACACTGATCACGTGCCTGTCATGCACTGATCACGTGGCTGATCATGCACTGATCACGTGACTGATCATGCACTGATCACGTGGCTGATCATGCACTGATCACGTGGCTATCATGCACTGCTCACGTGGCTGATCATGCCATGATCACGCAGCTACCATGTACTGGTCACATGACTGATCATGCACTGATCACGTGACTGATCATGCACTGATCACGTGGCTATCATGCACTACTCACGTGGCTGATCATGCATGATCATGTAGCTACCATGTACAGGTCACGTGAATGATCATACACCCATCAGGTGACTGATCATGCACTGATCACGTGGCTATCATGCACTGATCACGAGACTGATCATGCACTGATCACGTCTATATCATGCACTGATCACATGACTGCCCATGCACTGATCACGTGGATGATCATACACTAATCATGTGACAGATCATGCACTGATCACGTGGCTGATCATGCACTGATACCGTGACTGAGCATGGACTGATCACATGACTATCATGTAGTGATCACGTGACTTAATGGCGCTGATCATGTGACTGATCATGCGCTGATCATGTTTGCTATCATACACTGATCATGTGCCTCTGGAGGCAATAAACAAAGAGCTGAGTAGGCACGAATCAAACAGTCAGCAGGCAATAATCATGGAACTCAGGTGTGAGGAATCATGCTGCTCAGCTGGCAATAATCAAGCAGCTGAGCAGGCAGGAATTACGCAGCACAGCTGGCAATTGTCAAGCAGATGACAGGCAGGAATCGTGCAGCTCAGCTGGCAATTGTCAAGCAGATGAGCAGACAGTAATCACGCAGCTCAGCAGGCCCAGATCACGTGACTGAGCATGCACTGTTCACGTGGCTGATCATACACTGATCACGTGATGATCATGCACTGATCACTTGGATATCATGCACTGATCACGTGGCTGATCATACACTGTTCACGTGTCTGACCATGCACTGATCACGTGGCTGATCATGCACTGATCACGTAACTGATCATGCACTGATCACGTGGCTATCATGCACTGATCACGTGGCTTAACATGCACTGTTCACGTGGCTGATCACACACCTGTCACGTGACATATCATGCACTGATCACGTGGCACTCATGCACTGATCACGTGGCTGATCATACTCTGCTCACGTAACTCATGCACACATCACGTGGCTATCATGCACTGCTCACGGGCTCGTCATGGAATGATCACGTAGCTACCATATGGTCACGTGACTGATCATGCAAAGATCACGTAAATGATCATGCACTGTTCACGTGACTGATCATGTACTGATCACGTGACTGATCATGCACTGATCACGTGGCTATCATGCTCTGCTCACGTGGCTGATCATGCAGCGATCACGTAGCAACCATGTACTGGTCGCGTGACTGATCATGCACTGATCACGTAATTGATCCTGCACTGATCACGTGGCTCATCATGCACTGATCACGTGGCTGATCACACATGTATCACGTGACTGATCATGCACTGATCACGTGGCTCATGCACTGATCACGTGGCTGATCACTGCACTGATCATGCACTGATCATGATCAGCGACTGATCATGCACTGATCACGTGGCTATCTGATCATGCACTGATCACGTGACTGCAATGATCATGCTACCATGTACTGATCACGTGACTGATCATGCACTGATCACGCATGGTGATCATACACTGATCACATACTGATCACACTGATCACGTGACTGATCATGCACTGATCACGTGGCTATCATGCACTGATCACGTGGCTGGACATACACTGATCATGCGCTGATCATGCACTGATCACGTGACTGATCATGCACTGATCGTGTCTGATCATGCACTGATCACGTGGCTATCATGCACTGCTCACGTGGCTGATCATGCCATGATCACAGCTACCATGTACTGGTCACATGACTGATCATGCACTGATCACGTGACTGATCATGCAGTGATCACGTGGCTATCATGCACTACTCACGTGGCTGATCATGCAATGATCATGTAGCTACCATGTACAGGTCACGTGAATGATCATACACCCATCAGGTGACTGATCATGCACTGATCACGTGGCTATCATGCACTGATCACGTGACTGATCATGCACTGATCACGTCTATATCATGCACTGATCACATGACTGCCCATGCACTGATCACGTGGATGATCATACACTAATCTTGTGACAGATCATGCACTGATCACGTGGCTGATCATGCACTGATACCGTGACTGAGCATGGACTGATCACATGACTATCATGTAGTGATCACGTGACTTAATGGCGCTGATCATGTGACTGATCATGCGCTGATCATGTTTGCTATCATACACTGATCATGTGCCTCTGGAGGCAATAAACAAAGAGCTGAGTAGGCACGAATCAAACAGTCAGCAGGCAATAATCATGGAACTCAGGTGTGAGGAATCATGCTGCTCAGCTGGCAATAATCAAGCAGCTGAGCAGGCAGGAATTACGCAGCACAGCTGGCAATTGTCAAGCAGATGACAGGCAGGAATCGTGCAGCTCAGCTGGCAATTGTCAAGCAGATGAGCAGACAGTAATCACGCAGCTCAGCAGGCCCAGATCACGTGACTGAGCATGCACTGTTCACGTGGCTGATCATACACTGATCACGTGATGATCATGCACTGATCACTTGGATATCATGCACTGATCACGTGGCTGATCATACACTGTTCACGTGTCTGACCATGCACTGATCACGTGGCTGATCATACACTGCTCACGTAACTGATCATGCACTGATCACGTGGCTATCATGCACTGATCACGTGGCTGAACATGCACTGTTCACGTGGCTGATCACACTGTCACGTGACATATCATGCACTGATCGCGTGGCACTCATGCACTGATCACGTGGCTGATCATACTCTGCTCACGTAACTCATGCACACATCACGTGGCTATCATGCACTGCTCACGTGGCTCGTCATGGAATGATCACGTAGCAACCATATACTGGTCACGTGACTGATCATGCAAAGATCACGTAAATGATCATGCACTGTTCACGTGACTGATCATGTACTGATCACGTGACTGATCATGCACTGATCACGTGGCTATCATGCACTGCTCACGTGGCTGATCATGCAACGATCACGTAGCAACCATGTACTGGTCACGTGACTGATCATGCACTGATCACGTAATTGATCCTGCACTGATCACGTGGCTCATCATGCACTGATCACGTGGCTGATCACACATGTATCACGTGACTGATCATGCACTGATCACGTGGCTCTCATGCACTGATCACGTGGCTGTCATGCACTGATCACGTGGATATCATGCACTGATCACGTGGCTGATCACACGTATCACATGACTGATCATGCACTGATCACGTGGCTATCATGCACTGATCACGTGGCTATCATGCACTGATCACGTGGCTGATCATGCAATGATCACGTAGCTACCATGTACTGGTCACGTGACTGATCATGCACTGATCACGTACTGATCATGCACTGATCATGTGGCTGATCATGCACTGATCACGTGGCTGATCATACACTGATCACGTAACTGATCATGCACTGATCACGTGACTGATCATGCACTGATCACGTGGCTATCATGCACTGATCACGTGGCTGGACATGCACTGATCACGTGGCTGGTCATGCACTGATCACGTGGCTGATCATGCACTGATCACGTGACTGATCATGCACTGATCACGTGTCTGATCATGCACTGATCACGTGGCTATCATGCACTGCTCACGTGGCTGATCGCGCATGATCACGCAGGCTACCATGTACTGGTCACATGACTGATCATGCACTGATCACGTGACTGATCATGCAGTGATCACGTGGCTATCATGCACTACTCACGTGGCTGATCATGCAATCCATGCTACCATGTACAGGTCACGTGAATGATCATACACCCATCAGGTGACTGATCATGCACTGATCACGTGGCTATCATGCACTGATCAGAACTGATCATGCACTGTTCACGTCTATATCGCTGATCACGTGACTGCATGCACTGATCACGTGATGATCATACACTAATCTTGTGACAGATCATGCACTGATCACGTGGCTGATCATGCACTGATACCGTGACTGAGCATGGACTGATCACGTGACTATCATGTAGTGATCACGTGACTTAATGGCGCTGATCATGTGACTGATCATCGCTGATCATGTTTGCTATCATACACTGATCATGTGCCTCTGGAGGCAATAAACAAAGAGCTGAGTAGGCACGATCAAACAGTCAGCAGGCAATAATCATGGAACTCAGGTGTGAGGAATCATGCTGCTCAGCTGGCAATAATCAAGCAGCTGAGCAGGCAGAATTACGCAGCACAGCTGGCAATTGTCAAGCAGATGACAGGCAGGAATCGTGCAGCTCAGCTGGCAATTGTCAAGCAGATGAGCAGACAGTAATCACGACTCAGCAGGCCCAGATCACGTGACTGAGCATGCACTGTTCACGTGGCTGATCACACACTGATCACGTGATGATCATGCACTGATCACTGGATATCATGCACTGATCACGTGGCTGATCATACACTGTTCACGTGTCTGACCATGCACTGATCACGTGGCTGATCATCATACATGCTCACGTAACTGATCATGCACTGATCACGTGGCTATCATGCACTGATCACGTGGCTGAACATGCACTGTTCACGTGGCTGATCACACTGTCACGTGACATATCATGCACTGATCACGTGGCACTCATGCACTGATCACGTGGCTGATCATACTCTGCTCACGTAACTCATGCACATCACGTGGCTGATCATGCACTGCTCGTGGCTCGTCATGGAATGATCACGTGGCAACCATATACTGGTAACGTGACTGATCATGCAAAGATCACGTAAATGATCATGCACTGTTCCCGTGACTGATCATGTACTGATCACGTGACTGATCATGCACTGATCACGTGGCTATCATGCTCTGCTCACGTGGCTGATCATGCACGATCACGTGCAACCATGTACTGGTCGTGACTGATCATGCACTGATCACGTAACTGATCATGCACTGATCACGTGGCTCATCATGCACTGATCACGTGGCTGATCATGTATCACGTGACTGATCATGCACTGATCCCGTGGCTCATGCACTGATCACGTGGCTGATCATGCACTGATCACGTGGCTATCATGCACTGATCACGAGACTGGTCATGCAGTGTTCACGTCTATATCATGCACTGATCACATGACTGCCCATGCTGATCACGTGGCTGATCATACACTAATCTTGTGACAGATCATGCACTGATCACGTGGCTGATCATGCACTGATACGTGACTGAGCATGGACTGATCACGTGCTATCATGTAGTGATCACGTGACTTAATGGCACTGATCATGTGACTGATCATGCGCTGATCATGTTGCTATCATCACTGATCATGTGCCTCTGGAGGCAATAAACAAAGAGCTGAGTAGGCACGAATCAAACAGTCAGCAGGCAATAATCATGGAACTCAGGTGTGAGGAATCATGCTGCTCAGCTAGCAATAATCAAGCAGCTGAGCAGGCAGGAATGCGTGCAGCTCAGCTGGCTGATCAGCAATGAGCAGATGCAGTAATCACGCAGCTCAGCAGGCCCAGATCACGTGATGAGCATGCACTGTTCACGTGGCTGATCATACACTGATCACGTGACTGATCATGCACTGATCACTTGGATGACCATGCACTGATCACGTGGCTGATCATACGCTCACGTAACTCATGCACTGATCACGTGGCTATCATACACTGCTCACGTGGCTGATCATGCACTGATCACGTGGCTATCATGCACTGTCACGTGGCTGATCATGCACTGATCACGTAACTGATCATGCACTGATCACGTGACTGATCATCACTGATCACGTGACTGATCATGCACTGATCACGTGGCTATCATGCACTGCTCACGTGGCTGATCATGCACTGATACGTAGCAACCATGTACTGATCACGTGACAGATCATGCACTGATCACGTAATTGATCATGCACTGATCACGTGGCTCATCATGCACTGATCACGTGGCTGATCACACATGTATCACGTGACTGATCATGCACTGATCACGTGGCTCTCATGCACTGATCACGTGGCATGTCACTGATCACGTGGCTATCATGCACTGATCACGTGGCTGATCACGCACGATCACGTGACTGATCATGCACTGATCACGTGGCTATCATGCACTGATCACGTGGCTATCATGGACTGCTCACGTGGCTGATCATGCAATGATCACGTAGCTACCATGTACTGGTCACGTGACTGATCATGCACTGATCATGTAATTGATCATGCACTGATCACGTGGCTGATCATGCACTGATCACGTGGCTGATCATACACTGATCACGTGACTGATCATGCACTGATCACGTGGCTGATCATGCACTGATCACGTGGCTCATGGCACTGATCACGTGGCTGATCATGCTGACTGATCATACGATCGTCTGATCATGCACTGATCACGTGGCTGATCATGCACTGATCACGTGTCTGATCATGCACTGATCACGTGGCTATCATGCACTGCTCACGTGGCTGATCATGCATGATCACGCAGCTACCATGTACTGGTCACATGACTGATCATGCACTGATCACGTGACTGATCATGCACTGATCACGTGGCTGTCATGAACTACTCACGTGGCTGATCATGCAATGATCATGGCTACCATGTACAGGTCACGTGAATGATCATACACCCATCAGGTGACTGATCATGCACTGATCACGTGGCTATCATGCACTGATCACGAGACTGATCATGCACTGATCACGTCTATATCATGCACTGATCACATGACTGCCATGCACTGATCACGTGGATGATCATACACTAATCTTGTGACAGATCATGCACTGATCACGTGGCTGATCATGCACTGATCACGTGACTGAGCATGGACTGATCACATGACTATCATGTAGTGATCACGTGACTTAATGGCGCTGATCATGTGACTGATCATGCACTGATCATGTTTGCTCTCATACACTGATCATGTGCCTCTGGAGGCAATAAACAAAGAGCTGAGTAGGCACGAATCAGTCAGCAGGCAATAATCATGGAACTCAGGTGTGAGGAATCATGCTGCTCAGCTGGCAATAATCAAGCAGCTGAGCAGGCAGGAATACGCAGCACAGCTGGCAATTGTCAAGCAGATGACAGGCAGGAATCGTGCAGCTCAGCTGGCAATTGTCAAGCAGATGAGCAGACAGTAATCACGCAGCTCAGCAGGCCCAGATCACGTGACTGAGCATGCACTGTTCACGTGTCTGATCATGTACTGATCACGTGACTGATCATGCACTGATCACGTGGCTATCATGCACTGATCACGTGGCTGATCATGCACTGATCACGTGCTGCCATGCACTGGTCACGTGGCTGATCATGCACTGATCACGTAACTGATCATGCACTGATCACGTGGCTGATCATGCACTGATCACGTGGCTGATCACACATGTTCACGTGGCTTATCATGCACTGATCGCGTGGCTCTCATGCACTGATCACGTGGCTGTCATGCACTGATCACGTGGCTATCATGCACTGATCACGTGGCTGATCATGCACATCACGTGACTGATCATGCACTGATCACGTGGCTGATCATGCACTGATCGCGTGGCTATCATGCACTGATCACGTGGCTGATCATGCACTGATCACGTAGCTATCATGCACTGATCACGTAACTGATCATGCACTGATCACGTGACTGATCATGCACTGATCACGTGGCTGGACATGCACTGATCACGTGCCTGATCATGCACTGATCACGTGGCTGATCATGCACTGATCACGTGACTGATCATGCACTGATCGTGTCTGATCATGCACTGATCACGTGGCTGATCATGCACACTGCTCACGTGGCTGATCATGCATGATCACGCAGCTACCATGTACTGGTCACGTGACTGATCATGCACTGATCACGTGACTGATCATGCACTGATCACGTGGCTATCATGCACTACTCACGTGGCTGATCATGCAATGATCATGTAGCTACCATGTACAGGTCACGTGACTGATCATACACCCATCAGGTGACTGATCATGCACTGATCACGTGGCTATCATGCACTGATCACGTGGCTGATCATGCACTGATCACGTCTATATCATGCACTGATCACGTGGCTGCCCATGCACTGATCACGTATGATCATACACTGATCATGTGACAGATCATGTACTGATCACGTGGCTGATCATGCACTGATACTGTGGCTGATCATGCACTGATCACGTGACTATCATGTACTGATCACGTGACTTAATGGCACTGATCACGTGACTGATCATGCGCTGATCATGTTTGCTATCATACACTGATCATGTGCCTCTGTAGGCAATAAACAAAGAGCTGAGTAGGTCAAACAGTCAGCAGGCAATGATCATGGAACACAGGTGTGAGGAATCATGCTGCTCAGCTGGCAATAGTCAAGCAGCTGAGCAGGCAGGAATTCGCGGCACAGCTGGCAATTGTCAAGCAGATGACGGGCAGGAATCGTGCAGCTCAGCTGGCAATCGTCAAGCAGATGATCAGACACTAATCACGCAGCTCAGCAGGCACAGATCACGTGGCTGATCATGCACTGATCACGTGGCTGATCATACACTGATCACGTGATGATCATGCACTGATCACTTGGATATCATGCACTGATCACGTGGCTGATCATGCACTGATCACGTGGCTGATCATGCACTGATCACGTGGCTGATCATACACTGATCACGTAACTGATCATGCACTGATCACGTGGCTATCATGCACTGATCACGTGGCTGATCATGCACTGTTCACGTGGCTGATCACACTGATCACGTGACATATCATGCACTGATCACGTGGCACTCATGCACTGATCACGTGGCTGATCATACTCTGCTCACGTAACTGATCATGCACATCACGTGGCTATCATGCACTGCTCACGTGGCTGTCATGGAATGATCACGTAGCAACCATATACTGATCACGTGACTGATCATGCAGTGATCACGTGGCTATCATGAACTGCTCACGTGGCTGATCATGGAATGATCACGTGGCTACCATGTACTGGTCACGTGACTGATCATACACCCATCAGGTGACTGATCATGCACTGATCACGTGGCTATCATGCACGGATCACGTGACTGATCATGCACTGATCACGTCTATATCATGCACTGATCACGTGGCTGCCCGTGCACTGATCACGTGGCTGATCATACACTAATCTTGTGACAGATCATGCACTGATCGCGTGGCTGATCATGCACTGATACTGTGACTGAGCATGGACTGATCACGTGACTATCATGTAGTGATCACGTGGCACTGATCACGTGACTGATCATGCGCTGATCACGTTTGCTATCATACACTGATCATGTGCCTCTGGAGGCAATAAACAAAGAGCTGAGTAGGCACGAATCAAACAGTCAGCAGGCAATAATCATGGAACTCAGGTGTGAGGAATCATGCTGCTCAGATGGCAGTAATCAAGCAGCTGAGCAGGCAGGAATTCGCAGCACAGCTGGCAATTGTCAAGCAGATGACAGGCAGGAATCGTGCAGCTCAGCTGGCGATTGTCAAGCAGATGAGCAGACAGTAATCACGCAGCTCAGCAGGCACAGATCACGTGACTGAGCATGCACTGTTCGTGGCTGATCATACACTGATCACGTGATGATCATGCACTGATCACTGGATATCATGCACTGATCACGTGGCTGATCATACACTGTTCACGTGTCTGACCATGCGCTGATCACGTGGCTGATCATGCACTGCTCACGTAACTGATCATGCACTGATCACGTGGCTATCATGCACTGATCGCGTGGCTGAACATGCACTGTTCACGTGGCTGATCACACACTGTCACGTGACATATCATGCACTGATCACGTGGCACTCATGCACTGATCACGTGGCTGATCATACTCTGACGTAACTCATGCACACATCACGTGGCTATCATGCACTGCTCACGTGGCTCGTCATGGAATGATCACGTAGCTACCATATACTGGTAACGTGACTGATCATGCACAGATCACGTAAATGATCATGCACTGTTCACGTGACTGATCATGTACTGATCACGTGACTGATCATGCACTGACCACGTGGCTATCATGCTCTGCTCACGTGGCTGATCATGCACGATCACGTAGCAACCATGTACTGGTCACGTGACTGATCATGCACTGATCACGCAATTGATCCTGCACTGATCACGTGGCTCATCATGCACTGATCACGTGGCTGATCACACATGTATCACGTGACTGAACATGCACTGATCCCGTGGCTCTCATGCACTGATCACGTGGCTGTCATGCACTGATCACGTGGATATCATGCACTGATCACGTGGCTGATCATACGTATCATGACTGATCATGCACTGATCACGTGGCTATCATGCACTGATCTCGTGGCTATCATGCACTGATCACGTGGACTGATCAGGCAATGATCACGTGCTACCATGTACTGGTCACGTGACTGATCATGCACTGATCACGTAATTGATCATGCACTGATCACGTGGCTGATCATGCACTGATCACGTGGCTGATCATACACTGATCACGTAACTGATCATGCACTGATCACGTGACTGATCATGCACTGATCACGTGGCTATCATGCACTGATCACGTGGCTGACATACACTGATCACGTGCTGGTCATGCACTGATCACGTGGCTGATCATGCACTGATCACGTGACTGATCATGCACTGATCACGTGTCTGATCATGCACTGATCACGTGGCTATCATGCACTGCTCACGTGGCTGATCATGCCATGATCACGCAGCTACCATGTACTGGTCACATGACTGATCATGCACTGATCACGTGACTGATCATGCAGTGATCACGTGGCTATCATGAACTACTCACGTGGCTGATCATGCAGTCATGTGGCTACCATGTACAGGTCACGTGAATGATCATACACCCATCAGGTGACTGATCATGCACTGATCACGTGGCTATCATGCATGGATCACGAGACTGGTCATGCACTGTTCACGTCTATATCATGCACTGATCACATGACTGCCCGTGCACTGATCACGTGGATGATCATACACTAATCTTGTGACAGATCATGCACTGATCACGTGGCTGATCATGCACTGATACCGTGACTGAGCATGGACTGATCACATGACTATCATGTAGTGATCACGTGACTTAATGGCACTGATCATGTGACTGATCATGCTGATCATGTTTGCTATCATACACTGATCATGTGCCTCTGGAGGCAATAAACAAAGAGCTGAGTAGGTACGAATCAAACAGTCAGCAGGCAATAATCATGGAACTCAGGTGTGAGGAATCATGCTGCTCAGCTGGCAATAATCAAGCAGCTGAGCAGGCAGGAATTACGCAGCACAGCTGGCAATTATCAAGCAGATGACAGGCAGGAATCGTGCAGCTCAGCTGGCAATTGTCAAGCAGATGAGCAGACAGTAATCACGCAGCTCAACAGGCCCAGATCACGTGACTGAGCATGCACTGTTCACGTGGCTGATCATACACTGATCACGTGATGATCATGCACTGATCACCTGGATATCATGCACTGATCACGTGGCTGATCATACACTGTTCACGTGTCTGACCATGCACTGATCACGTGGCTGATCATGCACTGCTCACGTAACTGATCATGCACTGATCACGTGGCTATCATGCACTGATCACGTGGCTGAACATGCACTGTTCACGTGGCTGATCACACACCTGTCACGTGACATATCATGCACTGATCACGTGGCACTCATGCACTGATCACGTGGCTGATCATACTCTGCTCACGTAACTCATGCACACATCACGTGGCTATCATGCACTGATCACGTGGCTGATCATGCATGATCGCCTGGCTGATCCTATCACGTGTGACATGTCATACTGATCACGTGGCACTCATGCACTGTCACGTGGCTGATCATCTCTGCTCACGTAACTCATGCACACATCACGTGGCTATCATGCACTGCTCACGTGGCTGATCATGGAATGATCACGTAGCAACCATATACTGGTCACGTGACTGATCATGCAAAGATCACGTAAATGATCATGCACTGTTCGCGTGACTGATCATGTACTGATCACGTGACTGATCATGCACTGATCACGTGGCTATCATGCACTGCTCACGTGGCTATCATGCAACGATCACGTGCAACCATGTACTGTCACGTGACTGATCATGCACTGATCACGTGACTGATCATGCACTGATCACGTGGCTGATCATGCACTGATCACGTGACTGATCATGCACTGATCACGTGACTGATCATGCACTGATCACGTGGCTATCATGCACTGATCACGTGGCTGATCATGCACTGATCACGTGGCTATCATGCACTGATCACGTGGCTGATCACACACTATCACATGACTGATCATGCACTGATCACGTGGCTATCATGCACTGATCACGTGGCTATCATGCACTGATCACGTGGCTGATCAGGCAATGATCACGTAGCTACCATGCACTGGTCGCGTGACTGATCATGCACTGATCACGTAATTGATCATGCACTGATCATGTGGCTGATCATGCACTGATCACGTGGCTGATCATACACTGATCACGCAACTGATCATGCACTGATCACGTGACTGATCATGCACTGATCACGTGGCTGATCATGCACTGATCACTTGGCTGGACATACACTGATCACGTGCCTGGTCATGCACTGATCGCGTGGCTGATCATGCACTGATCACGTGACTGATCATGCACTGATCTCGTGTCATGATCATGCTGATCACGTGACTGATCATGCACTGGTCTCGTGTCTGATCATGCACTGATCACGTGGCTATCATGCACTGCTCACGTGGCTGATCATGCCAGATCCCATACCATGTACTGGTCACATGACTGATCATGCACTGATCACGTGACTGATCATGCAGTGATCACGTGGCTATCATGAACTACTCACGTGGCTGATCATGCAATGATCATGTAGCTACCATGTACAGGTCACGTGAATGATCATACACCCATCAGGTGACTGATCATGCACTGATCACGTGGCTATCATGCACTGATCACGAGACTGATCATGCACTGTTCACGTCTATATCATGCACTGATCACATGACTGCCCGTGCACTGATCACGTGCATGATCATACACTAATCTTGTGACAGATCATGCACTGATCACGTGGCTGATCATGCACTGATACCGTGACTGAGCATGGACTGATCACATGACTATCATGTAGTGATCACGTGACTTAATGGCGCTGATCATGTGACTGATCATGCGCTGATCATGTTTGCTATCATACACTGATCATGTGCCTCTGGAGGCAATAAACAAAGAGCTGAGTAGGCGCGAATCAAACAGTCAGCAGGCAATAATCATGGAACTCAGGTGTGAGGAATCATGCTGCTCAGCTGGCAATAATCAAGCAGCTGAGCAGGCAGGAATTACGCAGCACAGCTGGCAATTGTCAAGCAGATGACAGGCAGGAATCGTGCAGCTCAGCTGGCAATTGTCAAGCAGATGAGCAGACAGTAATCACGCAGCTCAGCAGGCCCAAATCACGTGACTGAGCATGCACTGTTCACGTGGCTGATCATATACTGATCACGTGATGATCATGCACTGATCACTTGGATATCATGCACTGATCACGTGGCTGATCATACACTGTTCACGTGTCTGACCATGCACTGATCACGTGGCTGATCATACACTGCTCACGTAACTGATCATGCACTGATCACGTGGCTATCATGCACTGATCACGTGGCTGAATGCACTGATTCACGTGGCTGATCACACACTCACGTGACATATCATGCACTGATCCCGTGGCACTCATGCACTGATCACGTGGCTGATCATACTCTGCTCACGTAACTCATGCACACATCACGTGGCTCTCATGCACTGCTCACGTGGCTCGTCATGAATGATCACGTAGCAACCATATACTGGTAGCGTGACTGATCATGCAAAGATCACGTAAATGATCATGCACTGTTCACGTGACTGATCATGTACTGATCATGACTGATCATGCACTGACCACGTGGCTATCATGCTCTGCTCACGTGGCTGATCATGCACGATCACGTAGCAACCATGTACTGGTCACGTGACTGATCATGCACTGATCACGTAATTGATCATGCACTGATCACGTGGCTCATCATGCACTGATCACGTGGCTGATCATGCACATGTACGTGACTGATCATGCACTGATCACGTGGCTCTCATGCACTGATCACGTGGCTGTCATGCACTGATCACGTGGATATCATTCACTGATCATGTGGCTGATCACACCGTATCACATGATCATGCACTGATCCCGTGGCTCTCATGCACTGATCGCGTGGCTGATCATGCACTGATCGCGTGGATATCATGCACTGATCACGTGACTGATCACGTATCACATTGATCATGCACTGATCACGTGGCTATCATGCACTGATCACGTGGCTGATCATGCACTGATCACGTGGATATCATTCACTGATCACGTGGCTGATCATCACACGTATCACGTGGCTGATCATGCACTGATCGCGTGGCTGATCATGCACTGATCACGTGGCTATCATGCACTGATCACGTGGCTATCATGCACTGCTGATCAAGTGGCATCAGGCAATGATCACGTGGCTACCATGTACTGGTCACGTGACTGATCATGCACTGATCGTAATTGATCATGCACTGATCACGTGGCTGATCATGCACTGATCACGTGGCTGATCATGCACTGTCACATAGCTGATCGCTGATCACGTGACTGATCATGCACTGATCACGTGGCTATCATGCACTGATCACGTGGCTGGACATACACTGATCACGTGACTGTCATGCACTGATCACGTGGCTGATCATGCACTGATCACGTGACTGATCATGCACTGATCACGTGTCTGATCATGCACTGATCACGTGGCTATCATGCACTGCTCACGTGGCTGATCATGCATGATCACGACTACCATGTACTGGTCACATGACTGATCATGCACTGATCACGTGACTGATCATGCAGTGATCACGTGGCTATCATGAACTACTCACGTGGCTGATCATGCAATGATCATGTAGCTACCATGTACAGGTCACGTGAATGATCATACACCCATCAGGTGACTGATCATGCACTGATCACGTGGCTATCATGCACTGATCACGAGACTGATCATGCACTGTTCACGTCTATATCATGCACTGATCACATGACTGCCCATGCACTGATCACGTGGATGATCATACACTAATCTTGTGACAGATCATGCACTGATCACGTGGCTGATCATGCACTGATACCGTGACTGAGCATGGACTGATCACATGACTATCATGTAGTGATCACGTGACTTAATGGCACTGATCATGTGACTGATCATGCGCTGATCATGTTTGCTATCATACACTGATCATGTGCCTCTGGAGGCAATAAACAAAGAGCTGAGTAGGCACGAATCAAACAGTCAGCAGGCAATAATCATGGAACTCAGGTGTGAGGAATCATGCTGCTCAGCTGGCAATAATCAAGCAGCTGAGCAGGCAGGAATTACGCAGCACAGCTGGCAATTGTCAAGCAGATGACAGGCAGGAATCGTGCAGCTCAGCTGGCAATTGTCAAGCAGATGAGCGGACAGGAATCACGCAGCTCAGCAGGCCCAGATCACGTGACTGAGCATGCACTGTTCACGTGGCTGATCATACACTGATCACGTGATGATCATGCACTGATCACTTGGATATCATGCACTGATCACGTGGCTGATCATACACTGTTCACGTGTCTGACCATGCACTGATCACGTGGCTGATCATGCACTGCTCACGTAACTGATCATGCACTGATCACGTGGCTATCATGCACTGATCACGTGGCTGAACATGCACTGATCACGTGGCTGATCACACACTGTCACGTGACATATCATGCACTGATCACGTGGCACTCATGCACTGATCACGTGGCTGATCATACTCCTCACGTAACTCATGCACACATCACGTGGCTATCATGCACTGCTCACGTGGCGTCATGGAATGATCACGTAGCAACCATATACTGGTCGCGTGACTGATCATGCAAAGATCACGTAAATGATCATGCACTGTTCACGTGACTGATCATGTACTGATCACGTGACTGATCATGCACTGACCACGTGGCTATCATGCTCTGCTCACGTGGCTGATCATGCACTGATCACGTAGCAACCATGTACTGATCACGTGACTGATCATGCACTGATCACGTAATTGATCCTGCACTGATCACGTGGCTCATCATGCACTGATCACGTGGCTGATCACACATGTATCACGTGACTGATCATGCACTGGTCCCGTGGCTCTCATGCACTGATCACGTGGCTGTCATGCACTGATCACGTGGATATCATGCACTGATCATGGCTGATCATCACGTATCACATGACTGATCATGCACTGATCACGTGGCTATCATGCACTGATCACGTGGCTATCATGCACTGATCATATGGCTGATCAGGCAATGATCGCGTAGCTACCATGTACTGGTCACGTGACTGATCATGCACTGATCACGTAATTGATCATGCACTGATCATGTGGCTGATCATGCACTGATCACGTGGCTGATCATACACTGATCACATACTGATCATGCACTGATCACGTGACTGATCATGCACTGATCACGTGGCTATCATGCACTGATCACTTGGCTGGACATACACTGATCACGTGCCTGATCATGCACTGATCGCGTGGCTGATCATGCACTGATCACGTGTCTGATCATGCACTGATCACGTGGCTATCATGCACTGCTCACGTGGCTGATCATGCATGATCACGAGACTACCATGTACTGGTCACATGACTGATCATGCACTGATCACGTGACTGATCATGCAGTGATCACGTGGCTATCATGAACTACTCACGTGGCTGATCATGCAATGATCATGTGGCTACCATGTACAGGTCACGTGAATGATCATACACCCATCAGGTGACTGATCATGCACTGATCACGTAGCTATCATGCACTGATCACGAGACTGATCATGCACTGATTCACGTCTATATCATGCACTGATCACATGACTGCCCGTGCACTGATCACGTGGATGATCATACACTAATCTTGTGACAGATCATGCACTGATCACGTGGCTGATCATGCACTGATACCGTGACTGAGCATGGACTGATCACATGACTATCATGTAGTGATCACGTGACTTAATGGCGCTGATCATGTGACTGATCATGCGCTGATCATGTTTGCTATCATACACTGATCATGTGCCTCTGGAGGCAATAAACAAAGAGCTGAGTAGGCACGATCAAACAGTCAGCAGGCAATAATCATGGAACTCAGGTGTGAGGAATCATGCTGCTCAGCTGGCAATAATCAAGCAGCTGAGCAGGCAGGAATTACGCAGCACAGCTGGCAATTGTCAAGCAGATGACAGGCAGGAATCGTGCAGCTCAGCTGGCAATTGTCAAGCAGATGAGCAGACAGTAATCACGCAGCTCAGCAGGCCCTGATCACGTGACTGAGCATGCACTGTTCACGTGGCTGATCATGCACTGATCACGTGACTGATCATGCACTGATCACTTGGCTATCATGCACTGATCACGTGGCTGATCATACACTGTTCACGTGTCTGATCATGCACTGATCATGGCTGATCATACACTGCTCGCGTAACTGATCATGCACTGATCACGTGGCTGATCATGCACTGATCACGTGGCTGAACATGCACTGTTCACGTGGCTGATCACACACTGATCACGTGACTGATCATGCACTGATCACGTGACTGATCATGCACTGATCACGTGGCTATCATGCTCTGCTCACGTGGCTGATCATGCACGATCAGAGCTACGCACTGGCTGATCATGCACTGATCACGTGCTGATCATGCACTGATCACGTAACTGATCATGCACTGATCATGGCTATCATGCACTGATCACGTGGCTGATCATGCACTGCCACGTGGCTGATCATGCACTGATCACGTGACTGATCATGCACTGATCACGTGACTGATCATGCACTGATCACGTGGCTATCATGCACTGATCACGTGGCTGATCATGCACTGATCACGTGGCTGATCATGCACTGTCACGTGACTGATCATGCACTGATCACGTGGCTATCATGCACTGATCACGTGGCTGATCATACACTGATCACGTGACTGATCATGCACTGATCACGTGGCTGATCATGCACTGATCACGTGGCTATCATGCACTGATCACGTGGCTGATCATGCACTGATCACGTGGCTGATCAGGCAATGATCACGTAGCTACCATGTACTGTCACGTGACTGATCATGCACTGATCACGTAACTGATCATGCACTGATCACGTGGCTGATCATGCACTGATCACGTGGCTGATCATGATCACATAACTGATCATGCACTGATCACGTGACTGATCATGCACTGATCACGTAGCTATCATGCACTGATCACGTGGCTGGACATGCACTGATCACGTGCCTGGTCATGCACTGATCACGTGGCTGATCATGCACTGATCACGTGACTGATCATGCACTGATCTCGTGTCTGATCATGCACTGATCACGTGGCTATCATGCACTGCTCACGTGGCTGATCATGCCATGATCACGGCTACCATGTACTGGTCACATGACTGATCATGCACTGATCACGTGACTGATCATGCAGTGATCACGTGGCTATCATGAACTACTCACGTGGCTGATCATGCAATGATCATGTAGCTACCATGTACAGGTCACGTGAATGATCATACACCCATCAGGTGACTGATCATGCACTGATCACGTGGCTATCATGCACTGATCACGAGACTGATCATGCACTGTTCACGTCTATATCATGCACTGATCACATGACTGCCCGTGCACTGATCACGTGGATGATCATACACTAATCTTGTGACAGATCATGCACTGATCACGTGGCTGATCATGCACTGATACCGTGACTGAGCATGGACTGATCACATGACTATCATGTAGTGATCACGTGACTTAATGGCGCTGATCATGTGACTGATCATGCGCTGATCATGTTTGCTATCATACACTGATCATGTGCCTCTGGAGGCAATAAACAAAGAGCTGAGTAGGCACGAATCAAACAGTCAGCAGGCAATAATCATGGAACTCAGGTGTGAGGAATCATGCTGCTCAGCTGGCAATAATCAAGCAGCTGAACAGGCAGGAATTACGCAGCACAGCTGGCAATTGTCAAGCAGATGACAGGCAGGAATCGTGCAGCTCAGCTGGCAATTGTCAAGCAGATGAGCAGACAGTAATCACGCAGCTCAGCAGGCCCAGATCACGTGACTGAGCATGCACTGTTCACGTGGCTGATCATACACTGATCACGTGATGATCATGCACTGATCACTTGGATATCATGCACTGATCACGTGGCTGATCATACACTGTTCACGTGTCTGACCATGCACTGATCACGTGGCTGATCATGCACTGCTCACGTAACTGATCATGCACTGATCACGTGGCTATCATGCACTGATCACGTGGCTGAACATGCACTGTTCACGTGGCTGATCACACACCTGTCACGTGACATATCATGCACTGATCACGTGGCACTCATGCACTGATCACGTGGCTGATCATACTCTGCTCACGTAACTCATGCACACATCACGTGGCTATCATGCACTGCTCACGTGGCTCGTCATGGAATGATCACGTAGCAACCATATACTGGTAACGTGACTGATCATGCAAAGATCACGTAAATGATCATGCACTGTTCACGTGACTGATCATGTACTGATCACGTGACTGATCATGCACTGACCACGTGGCTATCATGCTCTGCTCACGTGGCTGATCATGCAACGATCACGTAGCAACCATGTACTGGTCACGTGACTGATCATGCACTGATCACGTAATTGATCCTGCACTGATCACGTGGCTCATCATGCACTGATCACGTGGCTGATCACGCATGTATCACGTGACTGATCATGCACTGATCACGTGGCTCTCATGCACTGATCGCGTGGCTGATCATGCACTGATCACGTGGATATCATGCACTGATCACGTGGCTGATCACACACTATCACATGACTGATCATGCACTGATCACGTGGCTATCATGCACTGATCACGTGGCTGATCATGCACTGATCATGGCTATCATGCACTGATCACGTGGCTGATCATGCACTGATCACGTAACTGATCATGCACTGATCACGTGGCTGATCATGCACTGATCACGTGGCTGATCATGCACTGATCACGTGGCTGATCATGCACTGATCACGTCGGATCATGCACTGATCACGTGGCTATCATGCACTGATCACGTGGCTGATCATGCACTGATCACGTGCTATCATGCACTGATACGTGGCTGATCATGCACTGATCACGTGGCTGATCATGCACTGATCACGTGACTGATCATGCACTGATCACGTGACTGATCATGCACTGATCACGTGGCTATCATGCACTGATCACGTGGCTGATCATGCACTGATCACGTAGCTGACCATGCACTGATCACGTGACTGATCATACACTGATCACGTAACTGATCATGCACTGATCACGTGCCTGTCATGCACTGATCACGTGGCTGATCACACTGATCACGTGACTGATCATGCACTGATCACGTGACTGATCATGCACTGATCACGTGGCTGATCATGCACTGATCACGTGGCTATCATGCACTGATCACGTGGCTGATCATGCTGATCACATGACTGATCATGCACTGATCACGTGACTGATCATGCAGTGATCACGTGGCTATCATGCACTACTCCGTGGCTGATCATGCAATGATCATGTAGCTACCATGTACAGGTCACGTGAATGATCATACACCCATCAGGTGACTGATCATGCACTGATCACGTGGCTATCATGCACTGATCACGGGACTGATCATGCACTGTTCACGTCTATATCATGCACTGATCACATGACTGCCCGTGCACTGATCACGTGGATGATCATACACTAATCTTGTGACAGATCATGCACTGATCACGTGGCTGATCATGCACTGATACCGTGACTGAGCATGGACTGATCACATGACTATCATGTAGTGATCACGTGACTTAATGGCGCTGATCATGTGACTGATCATGCGCTGATCATGTTTGCTATCATACACTGATCATGTGCCTCTGGAGGCAATAAACAAAGAGCTGAGTAGGCACGAATCAAACAGTCAGCAGGCAATAATCATGGAACTCAGTGTGAGGAATCATGCTGCTCAGCTGGCAATAATCAAGCAGCTGAGCAGGCAGGAATTACGCGCAAGCTGGCAATTGTCAAGCAGATGACAGGCAGAATCGTGCAGCTCAGCTGGCAATTGTCAAGCAGATGAGCAGACAGTAATCACGCAGCTCAGCAGGCCCAGATCACGTGACTGAGCATGCACTGTTCACGTGGCTGATCATACACTGATCACGTGATGATCATGCACTGATCACTTGGATATCATGCACTGATCACGTGGCTGATCATACACTGTTCACGTGTCTGACCATGCACTGATCACGTGGCTGATCATACACTGCTCACGTAACTGATCATGCACTGATCACGTGGCTATCATGCACTGATCACGTGGCTGAACATGCACTGTTCACGTGGCTGATCACACACCTGTCACGTGACATATCATGCACTGATCACGTGGCACTCATGCACTGATCACGTGGCTGATCATACTCTGCTCACGTAACTCATGCACACATCACGTGGCTATCATGCACTGCTCACGTGGCTGTCATGGAATGATCAGTAGCTAACCATATACTGGTACGTGACTGATCATGCAAAGATCACGTAAATGATCATGCACTGTTCACGTGACTGATCATGTACTGATCACGTGACTGATCATGCACTGATCACGTGGCTATCATGCTCTGCTCACGTGGCTGATCATGCAGCGATCACGTAGCAACCATGTACTGGTCACGTGACTGATCATGCACTGATCACGTAATTGATCCTGCACTGATCACGTGGCTCATCATGCACTGATCACGTGGCTGATCACACATGTATCGCGTGACTGATCATGCACTGATCACGTGGCTCTCATGCACTGATCACGTGGCTGATCATGCACTGATCACGTGGCTGATCATGCACTGATCACGTGGCTGATCACAGATACGTGGCTGATCATGCTGATCACGTGGCTGATCATGCACTGATCACGTGACTGATCATGCACTGATCACGTGGCTATCATGCACTGATCACGTGGCTGATCATGCACTGATCACGTGGCTGATCATGCACTGATCCGTGACTGATCATGCACTGATCACGTGGATCTCATGCACTGATCACGTGGCTGATCATGCACTGATCCGTGCTGATCATGCACACGTGGCTATCATGCACTGATCACGTGGCTGATCATGCACTGATCATGGCTACCATGTACTGTCACGTGACTGATCATGCACTGATCACGTGACTGATCATGCACTGATCACGTGGCTGATCATGCACTGATCACGTGGCTGATCATGCACTGATCACGTGGCTATCATGCACTGATCACGTGGCTGATCATGCACGATCACGTGGCTATCATGCACTGTCACGTGACTGATCATGCACTGATCACGTGGCTGATCATGCACTGATCACGTGGCTGATCATGCACTGATCACGTGGCTGATCATGCACTGATCACGTGACTGATCATGCACTGATCACGTGGCTATCATGCACTGATCACGTGGCTGATCATGCACTGATCACGTGGCTATCATGCACTGATCACGTACTAGATGCACCATGTATCACGTGACTGATCATGCACTGATCACGTGACTGATCATGCACTGATCACGTGGCTATCATGCACTGCTCACGTGGCTGATCATGCAATGATCATGTGCTACCATGTACGTCACGTGACTGATCATGCACACCCATCACGTGACTGATCATGCACTGATCACGTGGCTATCATGCACTGATCACGTGGCTGATCATGCACTGATCACGTCTATATCATGCACTGATCACGTGACTGCCCATGCACTGATCACGTGGCTGATCATACACTAATCACGTGACAGATCATGCACTGATCACGTGGCTGATCATGCACTGATACCGTGACTGAGCATGGACTGATCACATGACTATCATGTAGTGATCACGTGACTTAATGGCGCTGATCATGTGACTGATCATGCGCTGATCATGTTTGCTATCATACACTGATCATGTGCCTCTGGAGGCAATAAACAAAGAGCTGAGTAGGCACGAATCAAACAGTCAGCAGGCAATAATCATGGAACTCAGGTGTGAGGAATCATGCTGCTCAGCTGGCAATAATCAAGCAGCTGAGCAGGCAGGAATTACGCAGCACAGCTGGCAATTGTCAAGCAGATGACAGGCGGGAATCGTGCAGCTCAGCTGGCAATTATCAAGCAGATGAGCAGACAGTAATCACGCAGCTCAGCAGGCCCAGATCACGTGACTGAGCATGCACTGTTCACGTGGCTGATCATACACTGATCACGTGATGATCATGCACTGATCACGTGGATATCATGCACTGATCACGTGGCTGATCATACACTGTTCACGTGTCTGACCATGCACTGATCACGTGGCTGATCATACACTGCTCACGCTAACTGATCATGCACTGATCACGTGGCTGATCATGCACTGATTCACGTGGCTGATCACACCTGTCACGTGACATATCATGCACTGATCACGTGGCACTCATGCACTGATCACGTGGCTGATCATACTCTGCTCATAACTCATGCACACATCACGTGGCTATCATGCACTGCTCACGTGGCTCGTCATGGAATGATCGCGTAGCAACCATATACTGGTAACGTGACTGATCATGCAAGATCACGTAAATGATCATGCACTGTTCACGTGACTGATCATGTACTGATCACGTGACTGATCATGCACTGACCGCGTGGCTATCATGCTCTGCTCACGTGGCTGATCATGCAGCGATCACGTAGCAACCATGTACTGGTCGCGTGACTGATCATGCACTGATCACGTAATTGATCCTGCACTGATCACGTGGCTCATCATGCACTGATCACGTGGCTGATCACACATGTATCACGTGACTGATCATGCACTGATCACGTGGCTATCATGCACTGATCACGTGGCTGTCATGCACTGATCACGTGGATATCATGCACTGATCACGTGGCTGATCACACGTATCCATGACTGATCATGCACTGATCGCGTGGCTATCATGCACTGATCACGTGGCTATCATGCACTGATCACGTGGCTGATCAGCAATGATCACGTAGCTACCATGTACTGGTCACGTGACTGATCATGCACTGATCGCGTAATTGATCATGCACTGATCACGTGGCTGATCATGCACTGATCACGTGGCTGATCATGCACTGATCACGTAACTGATCATGCACTGATCACGTGACTGATCATGCACTGATCACGTGGCTATCATGCACTGATCATGGCTGACATACACTGATCACGTGCCTGGTCATGCACTGCTGATCACGCTGATCATGCACTGATCGTGTCTGATCATGCACTGATCACGTGGCTATCATGCACTGCTCACGTGGCTGATCATGCCATGATCACGGCTACCATGTACTGGTCATGACTGATCATGCACTGATCACGTGACTGATCATGCAGTGATCACGTGGCTATCATGAACTACTCACGTGGCTGATCATGCAATGATCATGTAGCTACCATGTACAGGTCACGTGAATGATCATACACCCATCAGGTGACTGATCATGCACTGATCACGTGGCTATCATGCACTGATCGAGACTGATCATGCACTGTTCACGTCTATATCATGCACTGATCACATGACTGCCCGTGCACTGATCACGTGGATGATCATACACTAATCTTGTGACAGATCATGCACTGATCACGTGGCTGATCATGCACTGATACCGTGACTGAGCATGGACTGATCACATGACTATCATGTAGTGATCACGTGACAATGGCGCTGATCATGTGACTGATCATGCGCTGATCATGTTTGCTATCATACACTGATCATGTGCCTCTGGAGGCAATAAACAAAGAGCTGAGTAGGCACGAATCAAACAGTCAGCAGGCAATAATCATGGAACTCAGGTGTGAGGAATCATGCTGCTCAGCTGGCAATAATCAAGCAGCTGAGCAGGCAGGAATTACGCAGCACAGCTGGCAATTGTCAAGCAGATGACAGGCAGGAATCGTGCAGCTCAGCTGGCAATTGTCAAGCAGATGAGCAGACAGTAATCACGCAGCTCAGCAGGCCCAGATCACGTGACTGAGCATGCACTGTTCGCGTGGCTGATCATACACTGATCGCGTGATGATCATGCACTGATCACTTGGATATCATGCACTGATCACGTGGCTGATCACACACTGTTCACGTGTCTGACCATGCACTGATCACGTGGCTGATCATACACTGCTCACGTAACTGATCATGCACTGATCACGTGGCTATCATGCACTGATCACGTGGCTGAACATGCACTGTTCACGTGGCTGATCACACCTGTCACGTGACATATCATGCACTGATCACGTGGCACTCATGCACTGATCACGTGGCTGATCATACTCTGCTCACGTAACTCATGCACACATCACGTGGCTATCATGCACTGCTCACGTGGCTCGTCATGGAATGATCACGTAGCAACCATATACTGGTAACGTGACTGATCATGCAAAGATCACGTAAATGATCATGCACTGTTCACGTGACTGATCATGTACTGATCACGTGACTGATCATGCACTGACCACGTGGCTATCATACTCTGCTCACGTGGCTGATCATGCAACGATCACGTAGCAACCATGTACTGGTCACGTGACTGATCATGCACTGATCACGTAATTGATCCTGCACTGATCACGTGGCTCATCATGCACTGATCACGTGGCTGATCACACATGTATCGCGTGACTGATCATGCACTGATCACGTGGCTCTCATGCACTGATCACGTGGCTGATCATGCACTGATCACGTGGATATCATGCACTGATCACGTGGCTGATCACGCACGGATCACGTGGCTGATCATGCACTGATCACGTGGCTGATCATGCACTGATCACGTGGCTGATCATGCACTGATCACGTGGCTGATCATGCACTGATCACGTAGCTACCATGTATGGTCACGTGACGATCATCGCACTGATCACGTGACTGATCATGCACTGATCACGTGGGACTCATGCACTGATCACGTGGCTGATCATGCACTGATCACGTAACTGATCATGCACTGATCACGTGGCTGATCATGCACTGATCACGTGGCTGATCATGCACTGATCACGTGGCTGCATCACTGATGGCAGTGACTGATCATGCACTGATCACGTGGCTGATCATGCACTGATCACGTGGCTGATCATGCACTGATCACGTGACTGATCATGCACTGATCACGTGGCTGATCATGCACTGATCACGTGGCTGATCATGCACTGATCCACGTGGCGATCATGCACTGATCACGTGGCTGATCATGCACTGATCACGTAACTGATCATGCACTGATCACGTGGCTATCATGCACTGATCACGTGGCTGATCGCACTGATCGTGGCTGATCATGCACTGATCACGTGGCTATCATGCACTGATCACGTGGCTGATCATGCTGATCACGTGGCTGATCATGCACTGATCACGTGGCTGATCATGCACTGATCGTGGCTGATCATGCACTGATCACGTGGCTGATCATGCACTGATCACGTGGCTGATCATGCACTGATCACGTGGCTATCATGCACTGATCACGTGGCTGATCATGCACTGATCACGTGGCTGATCATGCACTGATCACGTGACTGATCATGCACTGATCACGTGGCTATCATGCACTGATCGCGTGGCTGATCATGCACTGATCACGTGGCTGATCATGCACTGATCACGTGACTGATCATGCACTGATCACGTGACTGATCATGCTGATCACGTGGCTATCATGCACTGATCACGTGGCTGGACATGCACTGATCACGTGCCTGATCATGCACTGATCACGTGGCTGATCATGCACTGATCGCGTGACTGATCATGCACTGATCGTGTCTGATCATGCACTGATCACGTGGCTATCATGCACTGCTCACGTGGCTGATCATGCATGATCACGCAGCTACCATGTACTGGTCACATGACTGATCATGCACTGATCACGTGACTGATCATGCAGTGATCACGTGGCTGTCATGCACTACTCACGTGGCTGATCATGCAATGATCATGTAGCTACCATGTACAGGTCACGTGACTGATCATACACCCATCAGGTGACTGATCATGCACTGATCACGTGGCTATCATGCACTGATCACGAGACTGATCATGCACTGTTCACGTCTATATCATGCACTGATCACATGACTGCCCGTGCACTGATCACGTGGATGATCATACACTAATCTTGTGACAGATCATGCACTGATCACGTGGCTGATCATGCACTGATACCGTGACTGAGCATGGACTGATCACATGACTATCATGTAGTGATCACGTGACTTAATGGCGCTGATCATGTGACTGATCATGCGCTGATCATGTTTGCTATCATACACTGATCATGTGCCTCTGGAGGCAATAAACAAAGAGCTGAGTAGGCACGAATCAAACAGTCAGCAGGCAATAATCATGGAACACAGTGTGAGGAATCATGCTGCTCAGCTGGCAATAATCAAGCAGCTGAGCAGGCAGGAATTACGCAGCACAGCTGGCAATTGTCAAGCAGATGACAGGCAGGAATCGTGCAGCTCAGCTGGCAATTGTCAAGCAGATGAGCAGACAGTAATCACGCAGCTCAGCAGGCCCAGATCACGTGACTGAGCATGCACTGTTCACGTGGCTGATCACACTGATCACGTGATGATCATGCACTGATCACTTGGATATCATGCACTGATCACGTGGCTGATCATACACTGTTCACGTGTCTGACCATGCACTGATCACGTGGCTGATCATACACTGCTCACGTAACTGATCATGCACTGATCACGTGGCTATCATGCACTGATCACGTGGCTGAACATGCACTGTTCACGTGGCTGATCACACACCTGTCACGTGACATATCATGCACTGATCACGTGGCACTCATGCACTGATCACGTGGCTGATCATACTCTGCTCACGTAACTCATGCACATCACGTGGCTATCATGCACTGCTCCGTGGCTCGTCATGGAATGATCATAGCAACCATATACTGGTAACGTGACTGATCATGCAAAGATCGCGTAAATGATCATGCACTGTTCACGTGACTGATCATGTACTGATCACGTGACTGATCATGCACTGACCACGTGGCTATCATGCTCTGCTCACGTGGCTGATCATGCGCGATCACGTGGCAACCATGTACTGGTCACGTGACTGATCATGCACTGATCGCGTAATTGATCCTGCACTGATCACGTGGCTCATCATGCACTGATCGCGTGGCTGATCACACATGTATCACGTGGCTGATCATGCACTGATCCGTGGCTGCTCATGCACTGATCACGTGGCTGTCATGCACTGATCACGTGGATATCATGCACTGATCACGTGGCTGATCACACCGTATCACATGACTGATCATGCACTGATCACGTGGCTATCATGCACTGATCGTGGCTGATCCTGATCACGTGCTGATCAGGCAATGATCACGTGCTACCATGTACTGGTCACCGTGACTGATCATGCACTGATCACGTAATTGATCGCACTGATCATGTGGCTGATCATGCACTGATCGCGCTGATCACACTGATCACGTAACTGATCATGCACTGATCACGTGACTGATCATGCACTGATCACGTGGCTATCATGCACTGATCACGGCTGGTATGCACTGATCACGTGGCTGATCATGCACTGATCACGTGACTGATCATGCACTGATCTCGTGTCTGATCATGCACTGATCGCGTGGCTATCATGCACTGCTCACGTGGCTGATCATGCCATGATCACGCAGCTACCATGTACTGGTCCATGACTGATCATGCACTGATCACGTGACTGATCATGCAGTGATCGCGTGGCTATCATGAACTACTCACGTGGCTGATCATGCAATGATCATGTAGCTACCATGTACAGGTCGCGTGATGATCATACACCCATCAGGTGACTGATCATGCACTGATCACGTGGCTATCATGCACTGATCACGAGACTGATCATGCACTGTTCACGTCTATATCATGCACTGATCACATGACTGACCCATGCACTGATCACGTGGATGATCATGCACTAATCTCGTGACAGATCATGCACTGATCACGTGGCTGATCATGCACTGATACCGTGACTGACATGGACTGATCACATGGCTATCATTCGTAGTGATCGCGGCTTAATGGCACTGATCATGTGACTGATCATGCGCTGATCATGTTTGCTATCATACACTGATCATGTGCCTCTGGAGGCAATAAACAAAGAGCTGAGTAGGCACGAATCAAACAGTCAGCAGGCAATAATCATGGAACTCAGGTGTGAGGAATCATGCTGCTCAGCTGGCAATAATCAAGCAGCTGAGCAGGCAGGAATTACGCGGCACAGCTGGCAATTGTCAAGCAGATGACAGGCAGGAATCGTGCAGCTCAGCTGGCAATTGTCAAGCAGATGAGCAGACAGTAATCACGCAGCTCAGCAGGCCCAAATCACGTGACTGAGCATGCACTGTTCGCGTGGCTGATCATACACTGATCGCGTGATGATCATGCACTGATCGCGTGGATATCATGCACTGATCACGTGGCTGATCATACACTGTTCACGTGTCTGACCATGCACTGATCACGTGGCTGATCATACGCTGCTCACGTAACTGATCATGCACTGATCACGTGGCTATCATGCACTGATCACGTGGCTGAACATGCACTGTTCACGTGGCTGATCACTGATCACGTGACATATCATGCACTGAATCCGTGGCACTCATGCACTGATCACGTGGCTAGATCATACTCTGCTCACGTAACTCATGCACTGATCACGTGGCTATCATGCACTGCTCACGTGCTCGTCATGGAATGATCACGTAGCAACCATATACTGGTACGTGACTGATCATGCAAAGATCGTAAATGATCATGCACGTTCACGTTGATCATGTACTGATCACGTGGCTGATCATGCACTGACACGTGGCTATCATGCTCTGCTCCGTAGGCTGATCATGCAACGATCACGTAGCAACCATGTACTGATCACGTGACTGATCATGCACTGATCGCGTAATTGATCCTGCACTGATCGCGTGGCTCATCATGCACTGATCACGTGGCTGATCACACATGTATCACGTGGCTGATCATGCACTGATCACCGTGGCTCTCGCACTGATCACGTGGCTGATCATGCACTGATCGCGTGGCTGATCATGCACTGATCACGTTGGCTGATCACACGTGATCACATGACTGATCATGCACAGATCACGTGGCTATCATGCACTGATCACGTGGCTATCATGCTGATCTGTGGCTGATCAGGCAATGCATCAGGCTGCTGCCATGCACTGGTCACGTGACTGATCATGCTGATGATCAGTCGCGCTGATCACACAATGGCTGATCATGCACTGATCACGTGGCTGATCACACACTGATCACATGACTGATCATGCACTGATCACGTGACTGATCATGCACTGATCGCGTGGCTATCATGCACTGATCACTTGGCTGGACATACACTGATCACGTGACTGATCATGCACTGATCACGTGGCTCGATCATCACTGATCACGTGACTGATCATGCACTTCGTCTGGTGACTGATCATGCTGATCAAGTGGCTATCATGCCTGCTGATGACTGTTGATCATGCATGATCATGCAGTTGCTCATGCTGGTCACATGACTGATCATGCACTGATCGCGTGGCTGTCATGCAGTGATCGTATGGCTGATCAGCGAACTACTCACGTGGCTGATCATGCACTGATCACGTGCTTCTGTCTAGGTCACGCAGATCAGTCATACGCCCATCAGGTGACTGATCATGCACTGATCACGTGGCTATCATGCACTGATCACGGGACTGATCAAGCACTGTTCACGTCTATATCATGCACTGATTACATGACTGCCCGTGCACTGATCGCGTGGATGATCATACACTAATCTTGTGACAGATCATGCACTGATCACGTGGCTGATCATGCACTGATCCCATGACTGAGCATGGACTGATCACATGACTATCATGTAGTGATCACGTGACTTAATGGAGCTGATCATGTGACTGATCATGCTGATCATGTTTGCTATCATACACTGATCATGTGCCTCTGGAGGCAATAAACAAAGAGCTGAGTAGGCAGGAATCAAACAGTCAGCAGGCAATAATCATGGAACTCAGGTGTGAGGAATCATGCTGCTCAGCTGGCAATAATCAAGCAGCTGAGCAGGCAGGAATTACGCAGCACAGCTGGCAATTGTCAAGCAGATGACAGGCGGGAATCGTGCAGCTCAGCTGACAATTGTCAAGCAGATGAGCAGACGGTAATCACGCGGCTCAGCAGGCCCAGATCACGTGACTGAGCATGCACTGTTCGCGTGGCTGATCATGCACTGATCACGTGATGATGCATGCACTGATCACTTGGATATCATGCACTGATCGTGGCTGATCATACACTGTCACGTGACTCATGCACTGATCACGTGGCTGATCATGCACTGCTCACGCATGGCTGATGATCGCACTGATCACGGCTACCATGCACTGATCATGACTGATCATGCAGATCACGTAAATGATCATGCACTGATCACGTGACTGATCATGCACTGATCAGGTGCTGATCATGCACTGATCACGTAGCTATCATGCACTGCTCACGTGGCTGATCATGCTAGCGATCACATGCTGCCATGTACTGGTCACGTGACTGATCATGCACTGATCGTGGCTGATCATGCACTGATCACGTGGCTGATCATGCACTGATCACGTGGCTGATCGCACATGATCGTGACTGATCATGCACTGATCACGTGGCTCATGCACTGATCACGTGGCTGATCATGCACTGATCACGTGGCTATCATGCGCTGATCTCGTGGCTGATCATGCACTGATCACGTGGCTGATCATGCACTGATCACGTGGCTATCATGCACTGATCACGTGGCTATCATGCACTGATCACGTGGCTGATCAGGCAATGATCACGTACTACCATATACTGGTCACGTGACTGATCATGCACTGATCTGGTATTGATCATGCACTGATCACGTGGCTGATCATGCACTGATCGCGTGCACTGATCATGCACTGATCACGTGGCTGATCATGCTGATCGTGACTGATCATGCACTGATCACGTGGCTATCATGTACTGATCATGGCTGGACATACGCATGATCCCGTGACTGGTCATGCACTGATCGCGTGGCTGATCACGCGATCACGTGACTGATCATGCACTGATCACGTGTCTGATCATGCACTGATCACGGCTATCATGCACTGCTCACGTGGCTGATCATGCACGCTGATCTGCGCTACCATGTACTGGTCACGTGGCTGATCATGCACTGATCACGTGGCTGATCATGCACTGATCACGTGGCTATCATTACTCAAGTGGCTGATCATGCAATGATCATGTAGCTACCATGTACAGGTCACGTGAATGATCATACACCCATCAGGTGACTGATCATGCACTGATCGCGTGGCTATCATGCACTGATCACGAGACTGATCATGCACTGTTCGCGTCTATATCATGCACTGATCACATGACTGCCCATGCACTGATCACGTGGATGATCATACACTAATCTTGTGACAGATCATGCACTGATCACGTGGCTGATCATGCACTGATACACGTGACTGAGCATGGACTGATCACATGACTATCATGTAGTGATCACGTGACAATGGCGCTGATCATGTGACTGATCATGCGCTGATCATGTTTGCTATCATACACTGATCATGTGCCTCTGGAGGCAATAAACAAAGAGCTGAGTAGACGAATCAAACAGTCAGCAGGCAATAATCATGGAACTGGTGTGAGGAATCATGCTGCTCAGCTGGCAATAATCAAGCAGCTGAGCAGGCAGGATTCGCAGCACAGCTGGCAATTGTCAAGCAGATGCAGGCAGGAATCGTGCAGCTCAGCTGGCAATTATCAAGCAGATGATCAGACAGTAATCACGCAGCTCAGCAGGCCCAGATCACGTGGCTGAGCATGCACTGTTCACGTGGCTGATCATACACTGATCACGTGGTGATCATGCACTGATCACTTGGATATCATGCACTGATCGCGTGGCTGATCATGCACTGTTCACGTGTCTGACATGCACTGATCATGGCTCATCATGCACTGCTCACGTTCAACTGATCATGCACTGATCGTGGCTATCATGCACTGATCACGTGGCTGATCATGCACTGATCACGTGGCTGATCACACCTGTCACGTGACATATCATGCACTGATCGCGTGGCACTCATGCACTGATCACGTGACTGATCATACACTGCTCACGTAACTCATGCACATCACGTGGCTATCATGCACTGCTCACGTGGCTGATCATGCTGATCACGTAGCTACCATGTACTGGTCACATGACTGATCATGCACTGATCACGTGACTGATCATGACTGATCACGGCTATCATGAACTACTCACGTGGCTGATCATGCAATGATCGCGTTGCTACTCATGCACAGGTCACGTGAATGATCATGCACCCATCAGGTGACTGATGCACTGATCACGTGGCTATCATGCACTGATCACGAGACTGATCATGCACTGTTCACGTGGCTATATCATGCACTGATCACATGACTGCTCGTGCACTGATCACGTGGATGATCATGCACTAATCTTGTGACAGATCATGCACTGATCACGTGGCTGATCATGCACTGATCCGTTGAGCATGGACTGATCACATGACTATCATGTAGTGATCACGTGACTTAATGGCGCTGATCATGTGACTGATCATGGCTGATCATGTTTGCTATCACTGATCATGTGCCTCTGGAGGCAATAAACAAAGAGCTGAGTAGGCTGAGATCAACAGTCAGCAGGCAATAATCATGGAACTCAGCTGTGAGGAATCATGCTGCTCAGCTGGCAATAATCAAGCAGCTGAGCAGGCAGGAATTATGCAGCACAGCTGTAATTGTCAAGCAGATGACGGGCAGGAATCGTGCAGCTCAGCTGGCAATTGTCAAGCAGATGAGCAGACAGTAATCACGCAGCTCAGCAGCCCAGATCACGTGACTGAGCATGCACTGTTCACGTGGCTGATCATACTGATCACGTGATGATCATGCACTGATCACTGGATATCATGCACTGATCGCGTGGCTGATCATACACTGTTCACGTGTCTGACCATGCACTGATCACGTGGCTGATCATACTGACTCACGTGACTGATCATGCACTGATCACGTGGCTATCATGCACTGATCACGTGTGAACATGCACTGTTCACGTGGCTGATCACACACCTGTCACGTGACATATCATGCACTGATCACGTGAATCATGCACTGATCACGTGGCTGATCATACTCTGCTCACGTGCTCATCATGCACACATCACGTGGCTATCATGCACTGCTCACGTGGCTCGTCATGCAATGATCACGTAACAACCATATACTGGTCACGTGACTGATCATGCACTGATCACCAAATGATCATGCACTGTTCACGTGACTGATCATGTACTGATCACGTGACTGATCATGCACTGATCACGTGGCTATCATGCACTGATCACGTGGCTGATCATGCAACGATCACGTAGCAACCATGTACTGGTCACGTGACTGATCATGCACTGATCACGTAATTGATCATGCACTGATCACGTGGCTCATCATGCACTGATCACGTGGCTGATCACATGTATCACGTGACTGATCGCCATGATCCGGCAGGCTCTCATGCACTGATCACGTGGCTGTCATGCACTGATCACGTGGATATCATGCGATCACGTGGCTGATCACACCGCATCATCATGTGACTGATCATGCACTGATCACGTGGCTATCATGCACTGATCACGTGGCTGATCATGCACTGATCACGTGGCATCATGCACTGATCACGTAGCTACCGCCTTGCTGATCACGTGACTGATCATGCACTGATCACGTGGCTGATCATGCACTGATCATGTGGCTGATCATGCACTGATCACGTGGCTGATCATGCACTGATCACGTGGCTGATCATGCACTGATCACGTGGCTGATCATGCACTGATCACGTGGCTATCATGCACTGATCACGTGGCTGATCATGCACTGATCACGTGCCATCATGCACTGATCACGTGACTGATCATGCACTGATCACGTGACTGATCATGCACTGATCACGTGGCTATCATGCACTGATCACGTGGCTGATCATG
>NW_026894894.1:0-60761 GCF_032452875.1 Bos javanicus
AGATGCTCAGGCTGTCACCTACAAAACTCATTTCATCAGTCTTTCAAACTCTGTTGCTAGGGGGCTTTTTTAAGATTTTTTTTTTATGTGGACTTTTTTTTAAGTCTTTATTTAATTTGTTGCAATATTGCTTTATGTTTTATTTATTTATTTATTTATTTAGGCCATGAAGCATGTAGGATCTTTTTTTTTTCCTCATGCAATTTATTTTTTTATTTTATTTTTTAACTTTACAATATTGTATTGGTTTTGCCATATATCAACATGAATTTGAGCAAACTCTGGGAGATGGTGGAAGACAGAGGAACCTGGTGTGTTGCAGTCTATGGGGTCACAAAGAATTGGACATGACTTAGTGACTGAACAACAACAGCTTGATATTCATGGCATAGTAAGCTTCTTCTTCTTTTTTTTAAAAAATGTAAAATTTATTTTAATTGGAGGTTAATTACTTTACAATATTGTATTTGTTTTGCCATACATCAACATGAATCTGCCATAGGTATACACGTGTTCCCCATCCTGAACCCCCCCTCCCTCCTCCCTCCCTGTACGATCCCTCTGGGTCATCTCAGTGCACCAGCCCCAAGTATCCAGTATTGTGCATCGAACCTGGACTGGCGACTCGTTTCATATATGATATTATACATGTTTCAATGCCATTCTCCCAAATCATCCCACCCTCAGCCTCTCCCACAGAGTCCAAAGGACTGTTCTATACATCTGTGTCTCTTTTGCTGTCTTGCATACAGGGTTATCATTATCATCTTTCTAAATTCCATATATATGCGTTAGTGTACTGTATTGGTGTTTTTCTTTCTGGCTTACTTCACTCTGTATAATAGGCTTCAGTTTCATCCACCTCATTAGAACTGGTTCAAATGTATTCTTTTTAATGGCTGAGTAATACTCCATTGTGTATATGTACCACTGCTTTCTTGTCCATTCATCTGCTGATGGACATCTAGGTTGCTTCCATGTCCTGGCTATTATAAACAGTGCTGCGATGAACATTGGGGTACACGTGTCTCTTTCAATTCTGGTTTCCTTGGTGTGTATGCCCAGCAGCGGGATTGCAGGGTCATAAGGCAGTTCTATTCCCAGTTTTTTAAGGAATCTCCACACTGTTCTCCATAGTGGCTGTACTAGTTTGCATTCCCACCAACAGTGTAAGAGGGTTCCCTTTTCTCCACACCATCTCCAGCATTTATTGCTTGTAGACTTTTGGATCATAGCCATTCTGACTGGCATGAAATGGTACCTCATTGTGGTTTTGATTTGCATTTCTCTGATAATGCGTGATGTTGAGCATCTTTTCATGTGTTTGTTAGCCATCTGTATGTCTTCTTTGGAGAAATGTCTATTTAGTTCTTTGGCCCATTTTTTGATTGGGTCATTTATTTTTCTGGAATTCAGCTGTAGGAGTTGCTTGTATATTTTTGAGATTAGTTGTTTGTCAGTTGCTTCATTTGCTATTATTTTCTCCCATTCTGAAGGCTGTCTTTTCACCTTGCTTATAGTTTCCTTTGTTGTGCAGAAGCTTTTAAGTTTAATTAGGTCCCATTTGTTTATTTTTGCTTTTATTTCCAATATTCTGGGAGGTGGGTCATAGAGGATCCTGCTGTGATGTATGTCAGAGAGTGTTTTGCCTATATTCTCCTCTAGGAGTTTTATGGTTTCTGGTCTTACGTTTAGATCTTTAATCCATTTTGCGTTTATTTTTGTGTATGGTGTTAGGAAGTGTTCTAGTTTCATTCTTTTACAAATGGTTGACCAGTTTTCCCAGCACCACTTGTTAGAGAGACTGTCTTTAATCCATTGTATATTCTTGCCTCCTTTGTCAAAGACAAGGTGTCCATAGGTGTGTGGATTTATCTCTGGGCTTTCTATTTTGTTCCATTGATCTATATTTCTGTCTTTGTGCCAGTACCATACTGTCTTGATGACTGTGGCTTTGTAGTAGAGCCTGAAGTCAGGAAGGTTGATTCTTCCAGTTCCATTCTTCTTTCTCAAGATTGCTTTGGCTATTCGAGGTTTTTTGTATTTCCATACAAATTGTGAAATTATTTGTTCTAGCTCTGTGAAAAATACCGTTGGTAGCTTGATAGGGATTGCATTGAATCTATAAATTGCTTTGGGTAGTATACTCATTTTCACTATATTGATTCTTCCAGTCCATGAACATGGTATATTTCTCCATCTATTAGTGTCCTCTTTGATTTCTTTCACCAGTGTTTTATAGTTTTCTATATATAGGTCTTTAGTTTCTCTAGGTAGATATATTCCAAGTATTTTATTGTTTTTGTTGCAATGGTGAATGGAATTGTTTCCTTAATTTCTCTTTCTATTTTCTCATTATTAGTGTATAGGAATGCAAGGGATTTCTGTGTGTTGATTTTATATCCTGCAACTTTACTATATTCATTGATTAGTTCTACTAATTTTCTGGTGGAGTCTTTAGGGTTTTCTACGTAGAGGATCATGTCATCTGCAAACAGTGAGAGTTTTACTACTTCTTTTCCTATGTGGATTCCTTTTAATCCTTTTTCTGCTCTGATTGCTGTGGCCAAAACTTCCAAAACTATGTTGAATAGTAGTGGTGAGAGTGGGCACCCTTGTCTTGTTCCTGACTTTAGGGGAAATGCTTTCAATTTTTCACCATTGAGGATAATGTTTGCTGTGGGTTTGTCATATACAGCTTTTATTATGTTGTGGTATGTTCCTTCTATTCCTGCTTTCTGGAGAGTTTTTAATCTTAAATGGATGTTGAATTTTGTCAAAGGCTTTCTCTGCATCTATTGAGATAATCATATGGCTTCTATTTTTCAATTTAAGCATGTAGGATCTTAGCTCCCTGACCAGGGATCGAACCCACACCCCCTGTGTTGGAAAGTGAAGTCTTACCCACTGGACCACCAGGGAAGCCCCACCAAGGTATTATTAAGAAATAAGCTCTTCCAGGTTTATAACAGCTTGTATTCAGTTATCTCGGAGAAGGCAATGGCACCCCACTCCAGTACTCTTGCCTGGAAAATCCCATGGATGGAGGAGCCTGGTGTGCTGCAGACCATGGGGTCACTAAGAGTCAGACACGACTGAGTGACTTCACTTTCACTTTTCCCTTTCATGCATTGGAGAAGGAAATGGCAACTCACTCCAGTGTTCTTGCCTGGAGAATCCCAGGGATGGGGGAGCCTGGTGGGCTGCTGTCTATAGGGTTGCACAGAGTCGGAAACAACTGAAGTGACTTAGCAGCAGCAACATTCAATTATCTGAAGGACCAAGAATCTCTCCTTTTCAACCCCAAAGGTCTGAATGGCTCTAAGGATAACAGATTCTCTTTTTATTCATTATAGTAATCCATGAGATGGTGAGTGAGAAAACCAATTGGCGTATTATAGAAGAGTAGTTGCAACATCATCTTTTTAATGTGATTATAGTACTAAGGACATTGACTCATTGCTAATTGGACTGTTCACTACCATGTCCTAAAAGCTCATGACTTACAGGTCACATGACCTTCTAGACTCAGAAAGAAGAAAATCAAGTTAGCAAGAGAAGGAGAAGGAAAACTGTGTACTTGATCAACATGGTTAGTTGAATCTGGGCTCTAGACTTGTTCATGTCTATTGTCCAGACTTTTCCCACTTAGCAAATCTTAGATCTATAGATCCTAAAGCACAGCTTCTATGTTTTAAGTATTTAGATGACTCTACAAAAGTGATTATAGTTCACTTGACAAACCTCTCAAAAATATCAGAGACATCATTTTCATAGACCACTAATATTTTATTATGAACTTCAACAGCTTGACTAACACCCTCCCCACCCACTCACCCCACTCACCCACCCCCAGCCCACTCTGGTTGCCATCAGTCTCCTGATAAAGAACTAGAGTTCACCTGAATTCCAGCCACACCCTAGGTGTTGTGAAATGCAAAACATCTCTTAATAGTCCAAACTGACACATCCATACCTATTGGAGACAGATTCCTCAACTCTTAGAGTGATCCAGACCTGTGGACATTATTTACCAGAGACTGTATCTTGTGCTTATTTCTTCCACAAATCAATAGCAGAGAATAAATATTACTCATTATGAGGGAGAACTTGAAGTAGTAGACAGCTTTGAAGCAGTAAAGCTTTGAATAAAAGAAGCTTAATGAGGCAGTCCTAAGATGGCAGAGGAATAGGATGGGGAGACCACTCTCTCCCCCACAAATTCATCAAAAGAATATTTAAACGCGGAGTAAATTCCAAAAAACAACTTCTAAATGCCAGCAGAGGACATCAGGCACCCAGAAAAGCAGCCCATTGTCTTCAAAAGGAGAAGTTTTATCAATGATGCTGTATAGAAGGAGAAGTTTTGAGACTACTGTAAAAATAAGACTGAAAACCAGAAGCAGGAGGCTTAAGTCCAAACCCTGAGAACACCAGAGAACTCCTGACTCCAGGGAACATTAGTTGACACGAGCTCATCAAATGCCTCCATACCTACACTGAAACCAAGCACCACCCAAGGGCCAACAAGTTCCAGAGCAAGACATACCACACAAATACTCCAGCAACACAGGAATACAGCCCTGAAGCTCCAATATACAGGCTGCCCAAAGTTACTCCAAAACCATAGGCATCTCATAACTCATTACTGGACACTTCATTGCACTCCAGAGAGAAGAAATCCAGCTCCACCCACCAGAACACCCACACAAGCTTCCCTACCCAGGAAACCTTGACAAGCCACCTGTACAAACCCACCCACAGAGAGGAAACTCCACAATAAAGAGAACTCCACAAACTGCCAGAATACAGAAAGGATACCCCAAGCTCAGCAATATAAATAAGATGAAGAGACAGAGGAATACCCAGCAGGTAAAGGAACAGGATAAATGCCCACCAAACCAAACAAAAGAGGAAGAGATAGGGAATCTACCTGATAAAGAATTCCAAATAATGATAGTGAAATTGATCCAAAATCTTGAAATCAAAATGGAATCACAGATAAATAGCCTGGAGACAAGGGTTGAGAAGATGCAAGAAAGGTTTAACAAGGACTTAGAAATAAAAAAGAGTCAATATATAATGAATAATGCAATAAATGAGATCAAAAACACTCTGGAGGCAAAAAATAGTAGAATAACAGAGGCAGAAGATAGGATTAGTGAATTAGAAGATAGAATGGTAGAAATAAATGAATCAGAGAGGAAAAAAAGAAAAACAAATTAAAAGAAATGAGGACAATCTCAGAGACCTCCAGGGCAGTGTTAAATGCCCCAATATTCGAATCATAGGAGTCCCAGAAGAAGAAGACAAAAAGAAAGACCATGAGAAAATACTTGAGGAGATAATAGTTGAAAACTTCCCTAAAATGGGGAAGGAAATAATCATCCAAGTCCAGGAAACCCATAGAGTTCCAAACAGGATAAACCCAAGGCGAAACACCCCAAGACACATATTAATCAAATTAACAAAGATCAAACACAAAGAACAAATATTAAAAGCAGCAAGGGAAAAACAACAAATAACACACAAGGGGATTCCCATAAGGATAACAGCTGATCTTTCAATAGAAACTCTTCAAGCCAGGAGGGAATGGCAAGACATACTTAGTGATGAAAGAAAATAACCTACAGCCCAGTTTACTGTACCCAGCAAGGATCTCATTCAAATATGAAGGAGAAATCAAAAGCTTCACAGACAAGCAAAAGCTGAGAGAATTCAGCACCACCAAACCAGATCTCCAACAAATGCTAAAGGATATTCTCTAGACAGGAAACACAACAAGGGTGTGTAAACTCGAACCCCAAACAATAAAGTAAATGGCAATGGGATCATACTTATCAATAATTACCTTAAACATAAATGGGTTGAATGCCCCAACCAAAAGACAAAAACTGGCTGAATGGATACAAAAACAAGACCCCTATGTATGTTGTCTACAAGAGACCCACCTCAAAACAGGGGACACACACAAACTGAAAGTGAAGGGCTGGAAAAAGATTTTCCATGCAAATAGAGACCAAAAGAAAGCAGGAGTAGCAATACTCATATCAGATAAAATATACTTTAAAACAAAGGCTGTGAAAAGAGACAAAGAAGGACACTACATAATGATCAAAAGATCAATCCAAGAAGAAGGTATAACAATTATAAATATATATGCACCCAATATAGGAGCACTGCAATATGTAAGACAAATGCTAACAAGTATGAAAGGGGAAATTAACAATAACACAATAATAGTGGGAGACTTTAATACTCCACTCACACCTATGGATAGATCAACTAAACAGAAAATTAGCAAGGAAACACAAACTTTGAACGATAAAATAGACCAGTTAGACCTAATTGATATCTATAGGACATTTCACCCCAAAACAATGAATTTCACCTTTTTCTCAAGTGCACACGGAACCTTCTCCAGTATAAATCACATCCTGGACCATAAATCTATCCTTGGTAAATTCAAAAAAATTGAAATCATTCCAAGCATCTTTTCTGACCACAATGCAGTAAGATTAGATCTCAATTACAGGAGAAAAACTATTAAAATCCCAACATATGGAGGCTGAACAACACGCTGCTGAATAACCAACAAACCACAGAAGAAATCAAAAAAGAAATAAAAATTTGCATAGAAACGAATGAAAATGAAAACACAACAACCCAAAACCTATGAGACACTGTAAAAGCAGTGCTAAGGGGAAAGTTCATAGCAATACAGGCATACCTCAAGAAACAAGAAAAAAGTCAAATAAATAACCTAACTCTACACCTAAAGCAACTAGAAAAGGAAGAAATGAAGAACCCCAGGGTTAGTAGAAGGAAAGTAATCTTAAAAATTAGGGCAGAAATAAATGCAAAAGAAACAAAAGAGACCATAGCAAAAATCAACAAAGCCAAAAGCTGGTTCTTTGAAAGGATAAATAAAATTGACAAACGATTAGCCAGACTCATCAAGAAACAAAGGGAGAAAAATCAAATCAATAAAATTAGAAACGAAAATGGAGAGATCACAACAGACAACACACAAATACAAAGGATCATAAGAGACTACTATCAGCAATTATACACCAATAGAATGGACAACGTGGAAGAAATGGACAAATTCTTAGAAAAGTACAACTTTCCAAAACTGGACCAGGAAGAAATAGAAAATCTTAACAGACCCATCACAAACACAGAAATTGAAACTGTAATCAGAAATCTTCAAGCAAACAAAAGCCCAGGTGTAGACAGCTTCACAGCCAATTCTACCAAAAATTTAGAGAAGAGCTAACACCTATCTTACTCAAACTCTTCCAGAAAATTGCAGAGGAAGGTAAACTTCCAAATTCATTCTATGACGCCACCATCACCCTAATACCAAAACCTGACAAAGATGCCATGAAAAAAAGAAAATTACAGGCCAATATCACTGATGAACATAGATGCAAAAATCCTTAACAAAATTCAAGCAATTAGAATCCAACAACACATTAAAAAGATCATATACCATGACCAAGTGGGCTTTATCCCAGGGATGCAAGGATTCTTCAATATCCACAAATCAATCAATGTAATACACCACATTAACAAATTGAAAAATAAAAGCCATATGATTATCTCAATAGATGCAGAGAAAGCCTTTGACAAAATTCAACATCCATTTAAGATTAAAAACTCTCCAGAAAGCAGGAATAGAAGGAACATACCACAACATAATAAAAGCTGTATATGACAAACCCACAGCAAACATTATCCTCAATGGTGAAAAATTGAAAGCATTTCCCCTAAAGTCAGGAACAAGACAAGGGTGCCCACTCTCACCACTACTATTCAACATAGTTTTGGAAGTTTTGGCCACAGCAATCAGAGCAGAAAAAGGATTAAAAGGAATCCACATAGGAAAAGAAGTAGTAAAACTCTCACTGTTTGCAGATGACATGATCCTCTACGTAGAAAACCCTAAAGACTCCACCAGAAAATTAGTAGAACTAATCAATGAATATAGTAAAGTTGCAGGATATAAAATCAACACACAGAAATCCCTTGCATTCCTATACACTAATAATGAGAAAATAGAAAGAGAAATTAAGGAAACAATTCCATTCACCATTGCAACAAAAACAATAAAATACTTAGGAATATATCTACCTAGAGAAACTAAAGACCTATATATAGAAAACTATAAAACACTGGTGAAAGAAATCAAAGAGGACACTAATAGATGGAGAAATATACCATGTTCATGGACTGGAAGAATCAATATAGTGAAAATGAGTATACTACCCAAAGCAATTTATAGATTCAATGCAATCCCTATCAAGCTACCAACGGTATTTTTCACAGAGCTAGAACAAATAATTTCACAATTTGTATGGAAATACAAAAAACCTCGAATAGCCAAAGCAATCTTGAGAAAGAAGAATGGAACTGGAAGAATCAACCTTCCTGACTTCAGGCTCTACTACAAAGCCACAGTCATCAAGACAGTATGGTACTGGCACAAAGACAGAAATATAGATCAATGGAACAAAATAGAAAGCCCAGAGATAAATCCACACACCTATGGACACCTTGTCTTTGACAAAGGAGGCAAGAATATACAATGGATTAAAGACAGTCTCTCTAACAAGTGGTGCTGGGAAAACTGGTCAACCATTTGTAAAAGAATGAAACTAGAACACTTCCTAACACCATACACAAAAATAAATGCAAAATGGATTAAAGATCTAAACGTAAGACCAGAAACCATAAAACTCCTAGAGGAGAATATAGGCAAAACACTCTCCGACATACATCACAGCAGGATCCTCTATGACCCACCTCCCAGAATATTGGAAATAAAAGCAAAAATAAACAAATGGGACCTAATTAAACTTAAAAGCTTCTGCACAACAAAGGAAACTATAAGCAAGGTGAAAAGACAGCCTTCAGAATGGGAGAAAATAATAGCAAATGAAGCAACTGACAAACAACTAATCTCAAAAATATACAAGCAACTCCTACAGCTGAATTCCAGAAAAATAAATGACCCAATCAAAAAATGGGCCAAAGAACTAAATAGACATTTCTCCAAAGAAGACATACAGATGGCTAACAAACACATGAAAAGATGCTCAACATCACGCATTATCAGAGAAATGCAAATCAAAACCACAATGAGGTACCATTTCATGCCAGTCAGAATGGCTATGATCCAAAAGTCTACAAGCAATAAATGCTGGAGATGGTGTGGAGAAAAGGGAACCCTCTTACACTGTTGGTGGGAATGCAAACTAGTACAGCCACTATGGAGAACAGTGTGGAGATTCCTTAAAAAACTGGGAATAGAACTGCCTTATGACCCTGCAATCCCGCTGCTGGGCATACACACCAAGGAAACCAGAATTGAAAGAGACACGTGTACCCCAATGTTCATCGCAGCACTGTTTATAATAGCCAGGACATGGAAGCAACCTAGATGTCCATCAGCAGATGAATGGACAAGAAAGCAGTGGTACATATACACAATGGAGTATTACTCAGCCATTAAAAAGAATACATCTGAACCAGTTCTAATGAGGTGGATGAAACTGAAGCCTATTATACAGAGTGAAGTAAGCCAGAAAGAAAAACACCAATACAGTACACTAACGCATATATATGGAATTTAGAAAGATGATAATGATAACCCTGTATGCAAGACAGCAAAAGAGACACAGATGTATAGAACAGTCCTTTGGACTCTGTGGGAGAGGCTGAGGGTGGGATGATTTGGGAGAATGGCATTGAAACATGTATAATATCATATATGAAACGAGTCGCCAGTCCAGGTTCGATGCACGATACTGGATACTTGGGGCTGGTGCACTGAGATGACCCAGAGGGATCGTACAGGGAGGGAGGAGGGAGGGGGGGTTCAGGATGGGGAACACGTGTATACCTATGGCAGATTCATGTTGATGTATGGCAAAACAAATACAATATTGTAAAGTAATTAACCTCCAATTAAAATAAATTTTACATTTTTTAAAAAAAAGAAGAAGAAGCTTACTATGCCATGAATATCAAGCTGTTGTTGTTCAGTCACTAAGTCATGTCCAATTCTTTGTGACCCCATAGACTGCAACATACCAGGTTCCTCTGTCTTCCACCATCTCCCAGAGTTTGCTCAAATTCATGTCCACTAAGTCGGTGATGCTATCTAAACATCTCATTCTCTGCCACCCCCTCCTCCTTTTGCCTTCAATCTTTCCCAGCATGAGGCTCTTTGCCAATGAGTTGACTCTTCACATCAGGTGGCCAAAGTATTGGAGCTTCAGCTTCAATCTTTCTGATGAATATTCATTCAGGGTTGATTTTCTTAAGGATTGACTGATTACCACTATGCAAACAATAAATATCATCTCCTGCAAGCCACCACCAGTACGTCTCTCCAAGAACCTCCTCTTAAAGAAACTGAAATATAAAAGCACCCTAGAGTTGTTCCCACTATCCAAAGAAGATTCAGTATGTGATGCCCTGTTGTACCCTAGATCAATTAATTCAGGATCTATAAAGAGAATCTATGAACCAAGCATCAGTATCTTTAAAGGTCTCCAGATAGTGCCAGGATACAGTCAACTTTGTATTAGTACTATAGAGCAGTAATTCTCAAAGGCAGTCCTCACCACTCTCTGCTGAGAGGATATTTGACAATGCTGGAGGCATTTTTGGTTTTCAGTGGCATCTAATGGATGGAGGCAAGGGATGCTGATAAACTTTCTACAGCGCACAAGACAGCCTCCCAACAACAAATAATTATACTGCCCCCAACATGAATAGTTTTAATAAAATAAATGTTTAAATTTTAATTAAATAGTGTTCACAAGTTGAAAATAACACCTCAACAAATCTTCTCCCTAATCCATCTGTTCTGGAAGCTCAGAGCAACTAACTGTCTATGTATAAGAAAGGAACAAATTGTAAGTTACTCTGGGAAGGCAGGAGGGACAATACAAATTGCTTATCCCTGATGGCAAAGATGTTTTGTCATGCGTGGGTTGGCAATTCACATAAAGTCTTTTATGAAATACTTTGCCTTTTAATTTTATTGACCCCTGTCTATGTATTACTGAATTATTGGACTCCTTGATACAGTTCAAACACAGTGTTTTATCAGATATATGATGCAAGTATTTATCCCTAATATGTAGCTTGCATTTAGATGATGCTTCTTGAGGAGCAGTTTTCAATTTTCATGAAATGCTATTAACCAATCTTTTTAAAAATAAAGTTTTTATCATTAGTAGTTTTACACTCTAAGTCAATGACTACCTCAAGGTCCAATGATATTCGCCTGTTTTCTTCTACATACTTCACAGTTTAGCTAATAAGTTGAAGTCAATTTGGAATTATTTTTCTGTATACATTAGGAGTCAGGTTTATTTATTTTGTACAGATATTAACTTATACAGTGTGTGGGGGGATGCTAAGTTGCTTCAGTCATGTCCAACTCTATGCGACCCTATGAACTATAGCCTCCCAAGCTCCTCTGTCCATGGAATTTTCCAGGCAAGAATATTGGAGTGGGTTGCCATTCCCTCGTCCAGGGGATCTTCCCAACCCAGGGATTGAACCCATGTCTCTTGTGTCTCCTGCATTGGCAAGTGGGTTCTTTACCACTAGTGCAACCTGGGAAACCCAGTTTGTACAGGACCATATGTTAAAAAGATTATTCTTTCCCTGCCAAATTATCATGGTATCTATATTGAACATCAAATGATAGTGTATGAGTAGCTCTACTTCTGGTCTATTCTGTTCCATTTATTGATGTGTCTATTTTATACTAACACCAAGCTCTCTTTTTATTGTAATAATATACACTAGCCCAATATATACCAAGGGAACATTTCATGCAAAGATGGGCTCAATAAAGGACAGAAATGGTATGGACCTAACAGATGCAAAAGAGATTAAGAAGAGGTGGCAAGAATACACAGAAGAACTGTAAAAAAGGTCTTCACGACCCAGATAATCACGATGGTGTGATCACTGACCTAGAGCCAGACATCCTGGAATGTGAAGTCAAGTGGGCCTTAGAAAGCATCACTACGAACAAAGCTAGTGGAGGTGATGGAATTCCAGTTGAGCTATTTCAAATCCTGAAAGACGATGCTGTGAAAGTGCTGCACTCAATATGCCAGCAAATTTGGAAAACTCAGCAGTGGCCACAGGACTGGAAAAGGTCAGTTTTCACTCCAATCCCAAAGAAAGGTAATGCCAAAGAATGCTCAAACTACCACACAATTGCACTCATCTCACACGCTAGTAAAGTAATGTTCAAAATTCTCCAAACCAGGCTTCAGCAATATGTGAACCGTGAACTTCCTGATGTTCAAGCTGGTTTTAGAAAAGGCAGAGGAACCAGAGATCAAATTGCCAACATCTGCTGGATCATGGAAAAAGCAAGAGAGTTCCAGAAAAAACATCTATTTCTGCTTTATTGACTATGCCAAAGCCTTTGACAGTGTGGATCAGCACAAACTGTGGAAAATTCTGAAAGAGATGGGAATACCAGACCACCTGACCTGCCTCTTGAGAAATCTTTATGCAGGTCAGGAAGGAACAGTTAGAACTGGACATGGAACAACAGACTGGTTCCAAATAGGAAAAGAAGTACATCAAGGCTGTATATTGTCACCCTGCTTATTTAACTTATATGTAGAGTACATCATGAGAAACGCTGGACTGGAAGAAACACAAGCTGGAATCAAGATTGCTGGGAGATATATCAATAACCTCAGATATGCAGATGACACCACCCTTATGGCAGAAAGTGAAGAGGAGCTAAAAAGCCTCTTGATGAAAGTGAAAGTGGAGAGTGAAAAACTTGGCTTAAAGCTCAACATTCAGAAAACGAAGATCATGGCATCCGGTCCCATCACTTCATGGGAAATAGATGGAGAAACAGTGAAAACAGTGTCAGATTTTATTTTGGGGGCTCCAAAATCACTGCAGATGACTGCAGCCATGAAATTAAAAGACGCCTACCGCTTGGAAGGAAAGTTATGACCAACCTAGATAGCATATTCAAAAGCAGAGACATTACTTTGCCAACAAAGGTTCGTCTAGTCAAGCCTATGGTTTTTCCTGTGGTCATGTATGGATGTGAGAGTTGGACTGTGAAGAAGGCTGAGCGCCGAAGAATTGATGCTTTTGAACTGTGGTGTTGGGGAAGACTCTTGAGAGTCCCTTGGACTGCAAGGAGATCCAACCAGTCCATTCTGAAGGAGATCAGCCCTGGGTTTTCTTTGGAAGGAATGATGCTAAAGCTGAAATTCCAGTACTTTGGCCACCTCATGCGAAGAGTTGACTCATTGGAAAAGACTCTGATGCTGGGAGGGATTGGGGGCAGGAGGAGAAGGAGACGACAGAGGACGAGATGGCTGGATGGCATCCCTGACTCGATGGACATGAGTCTGGGTGAACTCCAGGAGTTGGTGATGGACAGGGAGGCCTGGCGTGCTGCGATTCATGGGGTCACAAAGAGTCAGATACGACTGAGTGACTGAACTGAACTGAACTGAACCCAATACATCCAAAATATTATTTCAACATACAAGCAGTACAAAAATAATTAATGAGATATTTAAATTTTTGTTCATACTAATACTCTGAACTTTGATATATATTTGACACAGCACATCTCAATTTGAATTAACACTCATAAATATTCAGTAGCCACTTTGGTGAACATATTGGACAGTGCAGACACTGATTATAAGTGAAGAGAGTTGCAGAATAAGTTATATGAGAATCTGGGATTTCGAAACTGAGCACTTCTGCTTTTATAGGACAATGAGTTTTAAGCCAGAACTCAAACATTCTTGCTGGCCTTCACCTCTCATTTTTCCATAAATTGAGGGTAACGCCATACCTGCCTGATAATGCAAGTGTGAGACTCTAACAAGATAACATCCCTAAAGCACCAGCCATAGCTTATTGAAAAACAATGATTCTCTTACTAACTGCTCCCCGTCAACTATTAAACATCCATGAGCTATCAGCAACCTTAGCAAGAACACAAGCTCACAGTGTTTGAAAGCAATACCAAAGGCATCTTCTTTTAGAGTTGTGTTTGTGTGTCCTTTACAAAATCTTCACCAATTTTCCCAATCCAGATCAGGAAAGGAATTGTTGGGAGAAAAATATAATGCTATATATTCTTTTAAAATGCATAACATTTAATTAGATACCAAGGACTGAAAACCTTGATTCAGAGCCCAAAGTGTTCTAAGGGTTTTTCCCCCAGCTCTATTGAGATATAATTGACTTACTTACATTTGTAAGTTAAGGTCCAAATTATCTTGATTACTGTAGAGTTTTTTCCCCTAGTAAGTCTTACAGAATCCAGAGAAAATACTAAAAGATTGTTTAAAGTCACTACATTTTGGAGTAATTTGTTACATTAAAAATCTGACTGATGCAACACTGGTCAAAGAAATTGGCCTAGTGACAATTAGTGCTTCTGTGTCTCACAGACTCCCACAAAACCAGACTGCCACAGAGAGGAGGTTGGATGAATGAGGTAAAAGCTATAGGGTGTCCCTGGCTTGTGCATGCTCAATCATGTCCTCCTCTTCGTGACCCCATGGACTGCAGCCCTTGAGGCTTCTCTGTCCATGGGACCTTCCTGGCAAGATACTAGATTGGGTCTTCACTTCCTCTTCCAGGGGATCCTCCTGACCCAGGAATTAAACTTGCATCTTCTGCATTGGCAGGTGAATTCTTTACCACTGAGCCACCTGGAAATCATCTCTGGCTTAGGCACCATTGCTGTTGTTGTTAAGTTGCTAAGTCATGTCCAATTCTTTGTGACCCCATGGAATGCACCACTCCAGGCTTCTCTGTCTTCACTATCTCCCAGAGTTTGCTCAAATCCATGTTCATTGAGTTGGTGATGCTACCTAACCATTTTATCCTCTCTTGTCCACTTCTTCTCCCTTCAATCTTTTGCAGCATCAGGGTTTTTTCCCAATGAGTCAGCTCTTTGCATCAGGTGACCAAATATTGGAGTTTCAGCTTCAGCATCAGCCTCTCCATTGAATATTCAGAGTTGATTTCCTTTAGGATTCACTGGTTTGTTCTCCCTGCAGTCCAAGGGACTCTTAAGCATCTCATTCAGCACCACAATTTGAAAGCATCAATTTTTCGGTGCTCAGCATTCTTTATGGTCCAACTCTCACATCTGAACATGACTACTGGAAAAGCCATAGCTTTGACTATATGGACATTTGTCAGCAAAGTGATGTCTCTGCTTTGTAATACACTGTCTAGGTTTGTCATAGTTTTCCTTCCAAGGGGCAAGCGTCATTTAATTTCATGGCAGCAATCACCAACCGCAGTTATTTTGGAGCCCAAGAAGATAAAATCTGTCACTACTCTTTTCCCCTTTTATTTGCCATGAAGTGATGGGACCATGATCTTAGTTTTTTGAGTGTTGAGTTTCAAGCCAGCTTTTTCACTCTCCTCTTTCACCCTCATCAAGAAGCACTTTAATTCTTTTTCAATTTCTGCCATTAGGGTGGTATCACATGTATATCTGAGGTTGTTGATCTTGATTCCAGCTTGTGCTTCATCCAGCCAGGAATTTTGCATGATGTACTCTGCATAGAAGTTAAATTAGCAAGGTGACAATATACAGCCTTGATGTACTCCTTTCCCAATTTGGAGACAGTCTGTTGTTCCATGTCTGGTTCTAACTGTTGCTTCTTGACCCGCATACAAGTTTCTCAGGAGACAGGTAAGGTGATCTGGTATTCCTCTTTAAGAATGTTCTGAAGTTCATTGTTATCCACACAGTCAAAGACCTTAGCAATGAAGCAGAAGTCAAAGACCACTTAATCAATGAAGCAGAAGTAGATGTTTTTCTGAAATTCCCTTGCTTTCTCTATGATCCAACAGAAGTTGACAATTTGGTTTTCTGCCTTTTCTAAATCCAACTGGTACATCTGGAAGTTCTCAGTTCACATACTGAAGCCTAGCTTGAAGAATTTTGAGCACAACCTTATTAGCATATGAAATGAGTACAATTGTCTGCTAGTTTGAACATTCTGTGGCACTGCCCTTCTTTGGCACTGGAATGAAAACTGATCTTTTCCAGTCCTGTGGCCACTGCTGAGCTTTCCAAATTTCCTGGTAATTGAGTGCAGCACTTTCACAGCATCATCTTTTTGGATTTTAAATAGCTCAGCTGTAATTCCATCAACTCGACTGCTTTGTTTGTAGTAATGCTTCCTAAGGCCCACTTGACTTCACACTCCAGGATGTCTGGCTCTAGTTGAGTGATCACAGCATTTTAGTTATCCCAGTCATTAACACCTTTTTTGTATAGTTCTTCTGTGTATTCTTGCCACCTCTTCTTAATCTCTTCTGCTTCTGTTAGGTCCATACTGTTCCTATCCTTTTTCCTGCCCATCTTTGCAGGAATATTTCCTTGGTATCTCCAGTTTTCTTGAACAGGTATCTTTCCCATTCTATTGTTTTCCTCTACTTCTTTGCATTGTACAATTAATATTAGTTATTATATAGTTCTCTCATTTGTGAATACTAGTTATGTTCCAAACACTAGACTGTATTTAAACTTTATAATTTTTACTTATTTATTTCATTTTATCCATATTAACTATCATATAATAGTTTTCATCCCATTTTTATGATAAAGTACCCTAAAGATGTGAAGCATCTTTAATTACTGCAAGATAGAGGAGGCTTGAAGTTTTAGTGACATGTCACCATTGCATAATAAATTTGATTGAATCTGGACAAAACAGTTGAAAGTCAGAACTGAAGAATTTGAAAATGCACAGTTTCTTAAAGAATGCTGTAGATGTTAATTAGAATTAACACAAGTTCTATTGAAATAATTTCTCAGAGAGTGCTCAAAGATGTAAGTTATAATGACTCTTTCCACTTATTAATACACTGACAATTTTAGGTATTAACACCATGGCAGGAAAATTTTCAGAAAACTATTGGACAAAATTAATATTTTAAAATGCAATTTTTATTTCTACCATTAACTTATGGAAAAGGTATTTTATTTTCCTTTTAGACAAAAGTAACAAATTTGGTTTTTGTCAAAGTTCAGTCACTCAGTCGTGTCCAACTCTTTGCAACCCCATGAACCACAGCACACCAAGCCTCCCTGTCCATCACCAACTCCTGGACTTTACCCAAACTCATATCCATTGAGTTGGTGATACCGTCTAACCATCTCATCCCCTGTCATCGCCTTCTCCTCCTGCCTTCAATCTTTCCCAACATCAGGGTCTTTTCAAATGAGTCAGTTCTTCCCATCAGGTGGCCAAGGTATTGGAGTTTCAGATTCATATCAGTCCTTCCAATGAACATCCAGGACTGATCTCCTTCAGAATGAACTGGTTGGATCTCCTTGCAGTCCAAGGGACACTCAAGAGTCTTCTCCAACACCACAGTTCAAAAGCATCAATTCTTCGGTGCTCAGCTTTCTTCACAGTCCAACTCTCACATCCATACATGACCACTGGAAAAACCATAGCCTTGACTAGATGGACCTTTGTTGAAAAAGTAATGTCTCTGCTTTTGAATATGCTGTGTAAGTTGGTCATAACTTTCCTTCCAAGGAATAAGTGTCTTTTAATTTCATGGCTACAATCACCATCTGCAGTGATTCTGGAGCCCAGAAAAATAAAGTCAGCCATTGTTTCCACTGTTTCCCTGTCTATTTGCCATGAAGTAATGGGACCAGATGCCATGATCTTAGTTTTCAGAATGCTGAGCTTTAAGCCAATTTTTTTACTCTGCTCTTTCACTTTCACATTCATCAAGAGGCTCTTTAGTTCTTCTTCACTTTCTGCCATAAGGGTGGTGTCATCTACATATCTGAGGTTATTGATATTTCTCCCAGCAGTCTTGATTCCAGCTTGTCCTCCATCCAGCCAAGCATTTCTCATGATGTACTCTGCATATAAGTTAAATAAGCAGTGTGACAACATACAGCCTTGACATACTCCTTTTCCTATTTGGAACCAGTCTGTTGTTCCATGTCCAGTTCTAACTGTTCCTTCCTGACCTGCATACAGGTTTCTCAAGAGGCAGGTCACGTGGTCTGGTATCCCCATCTCTTTCAGAATTTTCCACAGTTTGTGGTAATCCACACAGTCAAAGGCTTTGGCATAGTCAATAAAGCAGAAATAGATATTTTCCTGGAACTCTCTTGCTTTTTCCATGATCCAGCGGATGTTGGCAATTTGATCTCTGCTTCCTCTGCCTTTTCTAAAACCAGCTTGAACATCAGGAAGTTCACAGTTCACATATTGCTGAAGCCTGGCTTGGAGAATTTTGAACATTACTTTACTAGTGTGTGAGATGAGTGCAACTGTGTGGTAGTTTGAGCATTCTTTGGCATTGCCTTTCTTTGGGATTGGAGTGAAAACTGACCTTTTCCAGTCCTGTGGCCACTGCTGAGTTTTCCAAATTTGCTGGCATATTGAGTGCAGCACTTTCACAGCATCATCTTTCAGGATTTGAAATAGCTCAACTGGAATTCCATCACCTCCACTAGCTTTGTTAGTAGTGATACTTTCTAAGGCCCACTTGACTTCACATTCCAGAATGTCTGGCTAGGTGAGTGATCACACCATCGTGATTATCTGGGTCATGAAGATCTTTTTTGTATAGCTCTTCTGTGTATTCTTGCCACTTCTTTTTAATCTCTTATGCATCTGTTAGGTCCATACCATTTCTGTCCTTTATCGAGCCTATCTTTGCATGAAATGTTGCCTTGGTATTTCTAATTTTCTTGAAGAGATCTCTGGTCTTTCCTATTCTATTGTTTTCCTCTATTTCTTTGCATTGATCGCTGAGGAAGGCTTTCTTATCTCTCCTTGCTATTCTTTGGAACTCTGCATTCAAATGGGAATATCTTTCCTTTTGTCCTTTGTTTTTCACTTCTTCTCACAGCTATTTGTAAGGCTCCTCAGACAGCCATTTTGCTTTTCAGCATTTCCTTTTCTTGGGGATGGTCTTGATCCCTGTCTCCTGTACAATGTCATGAATCTCTGTCCATAGTTCTTCAGGCACTTTGTCTATCAAATCTAGTCCCTTAAATACATTTCTCACACCCACTGTATAATCATAAGGGATTTGATTTAGGTCATACCTGAATGGTTTAGTGGTTTTCCCTACTTTCTTCAATTTAAGTCTGAATTTGGCAATAAGGTGATCTGAGCCACAGTCAGTTCCCGGTCTTGTTTTTGCTGACTGTATAGAGCTTCTCCATCTTTGGCTGAAAAGAATATAGTCAATCTGATTTCAGTGTTGACCACCTGGTAATGTCCATGTGTAGAGTCTTCTCTTGTGTTGTTGGAAGAGGGTGTTTGCTATGACCAGTGTGTTCTCTTGGCAAAACTCTATTAGCCTTTGTACTACTTCATTCTGTACTCCAAGGCCAAATTTGCCTGTTACTCCAAGGATTTCTTGACTTCCTACTTTTGCATTTCAGTCCCCTATAATGAAAAGGACATCTTTTTTGGGTGTTAGTTCTAAAAGGTCTTGTAGGTCTTCATAGAACCGTTCAACTTTAGCTTCTTCTTGAATGGTTTGCCTTGGAAACAAACAGAGACCATTCTGTTCTCTGAGTCTAATTCACTAATAATTTTAGTTTATGCTAAAATTATGACCTAAAGACAGAAGCAACTAGAACAATGTTCGTTGTTGTGATAGCAGGAAAAGAAGAGGCAGAATCAGGTTAAAGACAGAAAGTTCATCTTCTATCTCTTACTGAGTGCATTGCCTTGCTTGGACTTGCCCTGCAACCCACAGCCTGTGAGATCTGAGACTTCTCTACAACATCCCACCCAAGATATAATTCTGATCCTGCCTGTGTAACAATCAACCTTCCTAATTTGAGTTTAATTTTTTAACTGTAATATTAGTAGATGAAATTCTAAAGCATCATCAAGAAAACTTTTGACCATTTCCCAAGTCATAAGTCATTTCTTTAAGATATTAAATAGATAAGTCTGGATCCAGAAAAAAAGCATAGTTGTTTATTGCATAGAAAAGAGGATGTTGCATGGTAAAAGAAGCATATCTCAAATAGAACCTCGAAATTTCTCTTGGTCCATAATGATAGAGACTAGAAAGAATAATAAGGCCACCAATAGGGGTCAAATATCTATTCTAATTATGTTAGGACACTGCATTCTGGAGCCACACAGGAGACCCCCTCACTCCCTCCCTCCCTCCACAAGGACTCATGGCTTGATCTTGTCACATTTCAGCTCTGCACTCATCAGCTGTGTGACCTTGTGCAAATTCTTTCACCTCTCTGAAATTCAATGTCCTCCTTGTAAAATGGAGATGATATTAATGTATTGCAAGTACAGTTAAAGAGGCCTGGGAATTTTTAATTCCAGGTGCAGTATATGTATGTTCCTCACAACACTCTAAAGAAGTGCTGTTAATGTCTTCAGCCAAGGACCATCAGAAGCACGTCCATGGATGAACAAGTTGGTTTTATTGTTCATTGCAGTGAGGGAGACAACTCACCATGGAGAATCATGGACATGTCAGTATGAAGTTGAAACCAAAGAAACACAACCTATTAGGGATGTCTTTTAAGAAATTCACTAAAAAGAATTTGTTTACACAATCATGAGGTTGAACTAGGCAAGTCCAAGACCCATAGGGCAAGCTATTGTCAGGAAAGGCAGACTGGAACTCTCAACACAGGCTGAAGCTGCAGCCCACAGTGGAATCCCTTTCTTCCAGGAAAACTTGGCTCTGCTCTTGAGACTTTTCATGAAATTGGTCCAGACTCACCAGATTATCTAGAATAATTTCTCTTACTTAATGTATTTAATCAATTACTCAATTGATTTTCGAACCTTAATCACATCTGTAAGATATCTTCAGAGCAGCACCTAGATTAACTGAGGACCATAGCCTAGGCACCACATAAAACTGACCCTTAAATGACTATAGGGTTTGGGATCCTGTTAGGTGATCCAAAGAATGTTGACAATTTTATCTCTGGTTCTTTTCCCTTTTCTAAAACTCAGCTTGTACATCTAGAAGTTCTCAGTTCACATACTGCTCAATGGACGTGAGTTTGAGCAAACTCTGGGAGATAGTAAAGGGCAGGGAAGCCTGGCACAATGCAGTCCATGGGGGTCACAAAGAGTTGGACACAACTTTTAGCAACTGAACAATAGGTGATTTTGCAGATGATTTAAGAATCAGTGACTCTGACCTCAGCTGGATTCTGTCAGGTGGTAAATAATACCTTTATTGGGTATATAGGATATGCCCAATCCTATAATTGGGCATCTAAATAAATCTTTCTAAGGAGAAAGGAAAACTATACTGAGGCTAAAGCTGTAATTAGTAAAGAAGCAGAGGTCATTCACATTATCTAGGAGATAAGTTTGCTTGATCATTTTTGTGGTTTGAAAACTTCATATTTTGTCTGTGTTGAGACATCATCTAAGTGGCCTTGTTTTCTGTTTTGATCCATCCTGCTCACAGGATGGCTGTCTGGTGCTGTTGTACCACATCGCTTATGTTCACCGAGAAAACACCAAAACCTAGTTGTGAGTAGCAGGCCGGCTCCTGGCAACACCAAGGCCTAATTACTAGTCCCAGGCAGCTCTAGACACCAGGTCTCTTTCTGTTTCAATCTTCTTTATATAGTCTTTGTCACTGTGAGGTAAGACAGTGCTGAGAAACTGAGGAACATCTAATAAGGACAGGGTGATTGATTCCAAATGAAACCCCCATTAAACTATGGCTTCCATAACACAGAGAAAATCAATTTTTTTGAAAAAAAAAGTTCTCCTTTAAAAATTGTCTTTGACTTTAGCTCAGTCATTAATTCCTCACAAATACTTGGAGTTTTAATGTGGCAGGATAATTGAAATATCGAGGCAGGTAGGTGGAGGGAACGTGCAGCAGAGGTTTTTTCGAATTCACATCTCATCTTGGTTTTAAATTTTTTGCCATTTTCTGAAATTGTTTAGGGGGTACCAAGTTGCATTCAGCATACCCATTATCAAGTTAATGAGTTTCTATTACAGAGGGTTTTTTCTTCTTTTTCTTTCTTTCTTTTTTTTTTTTTTTCATTCCTTAATTCTGAAGGAAAACCTTCAGGGCTTCTAAACACTAAGGAGAAAATTTTGGCTTAGACCACTGTTCACTCTAGTGCCAAACTTACAATGAAATTCAAATTCACACAGTAAGGAATGTAGTCATAGAGGCTACCCTAAGAGGGTAATCTTTCACTTTGCTCTATTCAACTGTCTTAAAATTTCCTCTTGTAAGGAGCTGTTACTTGATTAAAACAGTGTTAAAGATATTTTTGTCTCTGCTTTAATATTAAATTAGCCTAAATTTTTGTTTATAGAATCAGAACATCAAAAAAATATCAAGGCAGAATATGAAAATATTGAGTATATTAAAGAAAGAAAATCAATTTTCTAAATCAGGTCAGTCCCCTGAATTCTACCATTAGTATTTGACTTGATATTTTTTAATTAAAAAAAAAACTATATAGCAAATCAGCCAGAGCATCCATTAATGTAATCAATGCTCCCCAAATTCCTTTAAATATAGATAGGTTTAGCAAAACACAGAACACAAAGAATACTCAAAACAGGGGAAAAATCAGATGAAAGATCATATAGTTATTTTAGGCAACATTACATAACACCCTAAGTACTTACATTGCCCTGGGTGCAAATACTGGAGCTTTTGAGAGCATGAGAAGAATAATTTACTCAACTGAATTTCTACAGGTAGAAAAGGCAAAGGTATTCCTTGACTAAAACCAGCAGAAATCACTTGGATCAGCTCAATATTAAGACAATTCCATATGTAGTATGTGACTTCTGAAGTGGCTCAATGGTAAAATATCTGCCTGCCAATGCAGGAGATTTGGGTTCAATCCCTGGGTCAGGAAGATCCCCTGGAATAGGAAATGGCAACCCACTCCAGTATTCTTGCCTGGGAAATCCCATGGACAGAGGAGCCTGGCGGGCTACAGTCCATGGGGTCGCAAAGAGTTGGACGCAACTGAGCATCACATGCATACACACATATGTGCTCCGGAAGCAAAGAGAAAGAGCTAATCCACTTATGGAGGCCAGGAAAGGGAAGGAGGTAGAGCTGCCAGGGAAGGGGCCCAACTCAGGGAAGAATTCTTAGAAGCTATAGTCCAGAATAGTCTGTAAGACATCATATTAGCCATGTCCTCATCTGTCCGTGAGGCTGCAGAGAAACTCCCAGTCCTCTTGTCACCAGCAGGCATACACACATGTGAGAAGGCTCTGATTTAATACCCTCCCTCCTTTCATAGAAAGATCCCTCTGGTCCACTCTGAGTGGAGGCTGCATCAGAACCAGGGGATTTCCCAGCCCGTTCCAGGTCTCTTAGTACACAGTCTTCATCTAGCAACTGAGGTGTCATCATAGAGGATTTTTCTGATTGGACAAAACCTGACCAGGCAGAGTATAGTGTGGGTGTCTTTAGAGTTCCTTCTCAGTTCAGCCCTCACCTTTGCTCTGCAACTCAGAACAGTTACTACTGAGACTACCCTGAGAAGAGGATGGTCCTAAACAGAGCTCTGATTCTGGGGGCCCTCACCCTGACCACCATGACAAGCCTCTGTGGAGGTGAAGACATTGTGGGTAAGTGCACAGTTGAGGGATGTGGAGAGCACTGGGACGACCCAGAGGGATGGTATGGGGAGGGAGGAGGGAGGAGGGTTCAGGATGGGGAACACATGTATGCCTGTGGCGGATTCATTTTGATATTTGGCAAAACTAATACAATTATGTAAAGTTTAAAAATAAAATAAAATTTAAAAAAAAAAGAAAGAAAGAAAGAAAATTGGAGGGGGAAAAAGATAAGCGATTGGCCTAGAAATAGTAGAGGCCCCTCAAAATGTTCTCAATATTAAGCAAATCTAAAAATGACAGTCATTCCTTTTTCAGGAAACCAGAATCCAGGCCCACCACTCTCTTTGCTACCTGTGCTATTGCAGAGTTGACCAAGGACATTATTCTGTCTTTGATATTGATCCAGTGAATATGTCCTGGAGGGTTCTGGGGCATTCATTCACAATTGCCTCAAAAATTAGAGATGTTTCCATGAGTTGATATTTTGCTATGAAAATTCTGTGAACTATTGTTCCCAAATTTCTTTGAACAACTTTTGAAGCTTTTTATAGATTTCTCCTACAGCTTTTCTTAATGTAAATAGTTCCGTGAATTATATATTCTATGTAGATATAAAGAAGGATGTCCCTTCTTAGTCTCAGACCTACATACATTTCCATGTTGGCATCTGGCACAGGTGGGGAGGGCTGTGAGCCCGACTGAGTGCCTTCACACAAGGCATTTTACCACATGGTCCTCACTTTATCTCAGTTACTTCATTTGTGTCACCTCACAAATAATCAAGTAAAATAGGTATGTAGGAATGCTTTATAAGTAATTAAGACACAAAAATGTCAAGATTATTCTTATTATTTTTAGTATTACCATTATAAGTGTGCATGAGTGCGAGCGAAGTCGCTTCAGTTGTGTCCAACTCTTTGTGACCCTATGGACTGTAGCCCTCCAGGCTTCTCTGTCCATGGAATTCTCCAGACAAGAATACTGGAGTGGGTTGCCATGCCCTCCTCCAACGGATCTTCCCAACCCAGGGATCAAACCCTTGTCTCTGGCATCTAACTGCGTTGATAGGAGGGTTCTTTTGTAGTTTTGTTTCATTTTCTTTAACAAAGTGAGAAATTTCCTCATTTTGACTTTAAAATTGAGAACTTTATGATAAGAAACTTGGTGAATTAAATTACATCGTTTTCAAATTGTTGGTCCAAATTACCTATTCTTTGACCCATCTATGGAAGTCTTTGAAAAAGAAGAATGGGCAAGCCCAGATTATTTATTTGGCCCCTTAAGCCTTTGCTGTTCCCCTGCACTTTACCCTGTCTCTTCTTACATTCCTTTGGCCTCCTTTTCTTCCAGGATCCAACTCTGGCTCACATTGCTGTTGTTTTATAGACATTAAGTGTAAAAACTAAAGTAGAAAGGCGAGATAGTTCAAAGGGAAAATAAAATAGAGTTTAATCTTCAGCAACTTTAGTAACCACAGCAGCTCCCATTCTAATTGTGTGTGTGTTAGTGGAAGTTTCACCTGCTTCTCCAGAGCACTTCCACATTTTCTTTCTTCAGCATCACACCAGAGTGTCCTGATCAGGCTTAACTTACCCTTTAGGTCCAGTGAGCACAGTGCTGAGGGCCTGCAGTGCTTCTATGGCCCCATGAAAATATTTCACTATTTTAATTAGAAGAAAAATGAACTTTTCTTCCTAGAAGTAGAAGAAAGAAAAGAAAAAATAAAGAAGAAAATGTTTTAATTTAGGCAAGATTATGCTTGTCTTTATACCAGTATGATCATTAAAATATGACTGTTAGTATTTTTATGGAAGAAAGTCTACCTCAGCTTAGGGACTCATGAGTTTTACTGCTGCCCTGGTCACTGTTGATCAGACTGTCTTATAATTCTGCTACCTCTCTGTTTGTAAGTCTTCCTCAAAGCCTCTGAGATCCTCAAGAATAGTAATTGACACTTTGTACACATTTTTGAACACATAGCAAGCTAAGTTTTGAGGGATTCGGAAATGAAAGATAAACTGTCTGCCCCATCGAGGGTATGAAAATTAGTAATGCTAAGAAAATAGTGCAGAAAAGCAGAAGGAGTATTGCTGAGCAGGGCAATGGACCCACCTGAGGCTGAAGCTATAAAAGTGAATTGGTTCCAGTTGGCACAGCAGTGTGATGTACTTCACTGTTGGCAACTCAGGACAAGTACCAGATAAAAAAGAAGAACTGCATATATTTATGATTGGAAAGGAGTCAAGGAAGGAAGCCTCCTCCCAATAAAGGGGGCATTATTGAAAGTCCTTTTAAGTGATCAACCAAGAACATCATGCTGAGTATAGATTGACTTGAAAGCAGGACATTGGGATGGAGAGGTTGGAGGTTACAATGGGATCAAAACATGTGTAATGAGAGAACTTAGCTAAAATAGTTGGTAACTAAGCAGAAATTTCAGGAATGAACTGGAGGTGGCCAGGAAATCCTAAAATATCATTTCATTTCAGGGGGAAAACACAGATGACTACCAAGACCAAAGAACATAAAAGGAAAACCTCACTTAGTTTGATTGACAGATAAGATCAGATGATGGTGTTGGATATACCCATTACAGAAATCATAACAGTACACTGTACTTGCTGTTTTACTCACCTGACTCTCCCATTAATCAATATTCTTCTTGTGAGCAGAGATCATGCCTGACTGATGTTTTACTCTTTGTCTCTAACAATGTTTGAAACTCTGTTGATGCTCAGTAAATGAGGAAGGAAGGAGAGAAAATGATAAAAGGCTCATATGTGTCTGGACAAAATTCTCCAGTTAGGCTCATCTGGGCAGAGTCAATCTGCTTTGGCATCCTCAGAAAAGTATGCTGTCCATTTGAAGAAAAGGGACATAGTTTACCTTGTTATTGTTGTTCAGTCGTTCAGCTGCATACGACCATTTGCAACCCCATGGACTATAGCCCACAAGGCTCCCCTGTCCAATGAACTCCTCAGGCAAGAATACTGGAGTGGGTTGCCATTCCCTTCTCCAGGGGATCTTCCCAAACCAGATTTACTGCATTGCAGGCAGGTTCTTTATCATTTGAGCCATCAGGGAAGCCCCAGTTTACCTTGAGTCCTCAACAAATATGTATTGAGTCCAAAAAAGGAGGCATTTAGTAACCTCCTTAAAGAAAAAAAAAATAGAGGTGGGAAATAGAAATCCAAAATAAAACATCCATTTTTTATTTCAGAAGGAATCAGTCACTCTCCTTTAAGGATCACTACTTTCCCTGGTTATGATAAAGAATCCGCCTGCAATGTGGGAGGCCCAGGTTTGATCTCTGGGTTGGGAAGATCCCCTGGAGAAGGGAATGGCAACCTACTCCAATATGCTTGCCTGGAGAATCCCATGGATAGAGGAGCCTCATGCATGGGGTCGCAAAGAGTTGGACACGACTGAGCGACTACACTTTTACTTCTCACTGTTAACAAAACAGCCAACTTAGAAACATTGTTTATTCTTTGTATATAATATTTTGTAATACTTTCACTGTCCTTGTCATATTCTTCCTTATACCCTATAACAGTTAGAAGAAACTCTTAAAACAATGAGGTTCTCTGTGCTTTTCCTTTTTAAAAAAATAAGAAATGAATCCTGTGTAGAAAACATCCTGCTCTGAGTCAGTCCTGAGGGGAAAAGAATCATAGAGGATGTGTTATTAAGTGATGAAAGAATTAAGTGACAGAGAAAACTTACAAAGCAAAGGGAAGTATACCAATACCGGGATAATTCATTCATTCCTTTCTTTCTTTTTTCTTTACATTACAATATTACAAGCCTACGCTGTGCCAGGCTCTGAGCTGGGGACAAAGGAAATAGCAATAAACAGGGCCTGTGAAATTCTGCCATTGTGAGCATATGTTATAGTGCAAAAACAGCCTAAATTCTAACAGGACAGCTACCAATACTGAGGGGAAAGGAAGCAGATACCAGGAATTTTGTTTAGAGACTTTGTGCTAAAGATGAACCCCACAGTCTTTGAAGGTTAATCTCTTCTGTTACTTTGTTTAATATGTTCTTTCTCTCTGTTTTCCACCTTTCTGCTCCTCACCCTCACTTATCAGCGGACCACATTGGCACTTATGGCACAGACTTCTACCAATCTCATGGTCCTTCTGGCCAGTACATCCACCAATTTGATGGAGACGAGGAGTTTTATGTGGACCTGGAGAAGGAAGAGGCTGTCTGGAGGCTGCCTATGTTTGATAAATTAAGACGTTTTCACCCGCAAGGTGCACTGAGAAACATAGCTATAGCGAAACACAACTTGGATGTTCTGACAAAACTCTACAACTTTACCCCTGTTATCAATGGTAAGTGTCCACCATTCTACTTCTCTTTACTAAATCTATTATTTCGTATCAAGCTTCACAGCCTTCTTCTCTAAGGAGAGATATCCTTCACCACTCTGTAAAACTTTTCCAAGAGTCCCCAGACTTCACAGTAATTATTGAACACTCATCCTCTCCCATCTCAAAGATCACATATTTCCATGTAATATAAGGACCCTTACTCCCATAACATATTCCTTGAATCCCTCAAGGAGGAGTCCCACAGACCTCCCTCTTTAACAAGCATGCCCACAGACAGCACGGGGATAAAGCGTGGGCAGAGCATAGCGTCTCCCAGCAGAAGGCAAACAAGAGCTCCTCCACTGTCAGACTGGGAAACGGTGGTGGGAGGGCTCCCCCAGGAGGCAGTGCAGAATCAGCGCCAAGCTTTTCCTGTTTCACATCTGTGCTGTTTCCTCACCATAGAGGTTCCAGAGGTGACTGTGTTTTCCAAGTCTCCCGTGATGCTGGGTCAGCCCAATACCCTCATCTGTCACGTGGACAACATCTTTCCCCCTGTGATCAACATCACATGGTTGAGAAACGGGCACTCTGTCACAGAGCATGTTTCTGAGACCAGCTTCCTCCTCAGAAGTGATTATTCCTACCTCAAGATAAGTTATCTCCCCTTCCGCCCTTCTGATGATGATGTTTATGACTGCAAAGTGGAGCACTGGGGCCTGGATGAGCCACTGCTCAAACACTGGGGTATGTACAAATTTCACCCCTTTCAGTACCTTTTCTTCTCAATCAAGTATACAAACCTCCTGCCTTTAATCCCTAAATCTCATGGTTCAAAGCTTGTTTTCCACACTTCAAGGATTTCTAAAGATACACTTCATCCTCCTCTCTAAGCCTGGTGCACTGAGTCTTGCAGAATGAACAACACCCCCCTACCCGACCTCATATATTGCACATGAACCAACACTGTATTCAGAGTTCCACAACTTCACTTTCACAGAGCCTGAAATTCCAGCCCCTATGTCAGAGCTGACAGAGACTGTGGTCTGTGCCCTGGGGTTGACCATGGGCCTCGTGGGCATCGTGGTGGGCACTGTCCTCATCACCCGAGGTCTGCGCTCAAGTGGGGCCTCCAGACACCAAGGGCCCTTGTGAGTCACACTCCAGTAGGAAGGTAAGGATTCAGATTTGTTTGATCTGGGGACACAGTACAGACAAGGGAAAGTGGGAAGAGGTTACAAATGTGGTTGAAAGTTGTAGAATTGGGAAACAGCATGATGATGGCAAAAGAGCCCCCTGGAACCTACTGATCTCATGTCTTTCCTGTTGCAGGTGTACTGTCCATCTACAAGAACAGAAAAATGGACATACTAGATGACCTGGAACTATTTTCTGGCCAAGTTCATCACGTACCTTTTCTCCTTCTGCCCTCCTCTGCTCACCTCTTCTCTGGGAAATAGGATGCTGTATCACCTCAGAGTTCACATATACCTCAGAGTTCTTGCCCTGACTATGTGATATTTCTTTCTCTTCTCATTAGTTGCATAACATGGAATTGCTACGGTATTCCACCCAATAACCTAATCTCTAGTGACCCTGATCACATGTCACCACGGAAGCAATAAATCCTTCTTTTATTTAAATTTTTTCTGTCTTTCATCTCAGGGCTGACTAGGACCACGTTGTATTATGTTTTAGGCCTCTTTCATTTCATTTCTCAGATCATGTTTCATGCCCAATAACACAGGAGCAACCTGTGTCAACTGATAATGTGTTGCCATCTTAACTGAGGTTAATATTTCTCTCTTCCTTCTATTCCCACCCTTGGTTCTTCCACCCTTCTCCTTAATTCAGACATCAGTGAAGGTAATATATACCCTTCTCCCTTGGTTGTGTAGATTTGGTATATCAGAAATACAGAAACCAAGAAATCTTTGTACTTTTTATTTCTTTTTTTAAATTTTATTTTATTTTTAAACTTTACAATATTGTATTGGTTCTGCCATATATCAAAATGAATCCGCCACAGGCATACATGTGTTCCCCATCCTGAACCCTCCTCCCTCCTCCCTCCCCATACCATCCCTCTGGGTCATCCCAGTGCACCAGCCCCAAGCATCCAGTATTGTGCATCGAATCTGGACTGGCAACTCGTTTCATATATGATATTATACATGTTTCAATGCCATTCTCCCAAATCATCCCACCCTCTCCCTCTCCCACAGAGTCCAAAAGACTGTTCTATACATCAGTGTCTCTTTTGCTGTCTCATATACAGGGTTATTGTTACCATCTTTCTAAATTCCATATATATGCATTAGTATACTGTATTGGTGTTTTTCTTTCTGGCTTACTTCACTCTGTATAATAGGCTCCAGTTTCATCCACCTCATTAGAACTGATTCAAATGTATTCTTTTTAATGGCTGAGTAATACTCCATTGTGTATATGTACCACAGCTTTCTTATCCATTCATCTGCTGATGGACATCTAGTAAATTTATGACCGAGAAATAGAAGAAAAGAATTTTGAATCTCAAAAGTACCAAAAGTCAAAACGTGTTCCCAAAACTTCAAATTTGTGAAAAGTGAATGATGATAGTAAAAGCATTCCTTTCCTCTCCTCACCCTTAAAGAAATAAGGATTCCCTAGGCAGAGAAAGAAAAGTCAATTAGGAAAAGATTAGAATAAGACAATAATGCAAGTATTTGAGAAGGACCAAATACTTTGTCTTTATGTAAGGTTAGTAGCAATGGGAATAGGGATGGGTTAGAGGCCACAGACATATTAAGGGTCCTGAGAACACAGGTGTAGTTTGCCTCACCTCCTAAGTGAATTCCTGCTAGATAACCATGTAGATTTTCCTGACATGCCATTCACAATAAAGTGAATATGGCTGCAGTATGTCTCTAGGCAGATAAGTCAAAATCAGTCTCACTGGATTCCTGTGCATTTCTTTTTGCCCTGGAGTACAGCCAAAAACAACAACAACAAAAAAAAGCCCAATATACCCAGCCCTCCTTGCTAAGAAAAGCATGAGCCTATGAGAGAGACATCCTAAGAAGGACAACATCATTGAGATAATGTAGCAGCAGCTCTGAGTGCTATGGTCTCCTCTTGATTCACTGTTGCCAGTGGAAGTCCTCGTGAAGGAAATGGATAAACAGGTGAGATTCTTTGGCTCTCCTGAGTGCATCCAAGAGCTCACTCTTGAAAGTAGAGTGTATGGGACCTGACTTCAAGTCATTTTTCCCCTTGAAAATCTTTTAGGCACGTTGCCTCAAACTTTCCACTCTGAAATTATTGAGTCTATACATTGCATCTCAGGTGATATTATGGAACAGGTATGAAATGTATGAGACACCCTATTCATATACGGTCTGCATCAGTGAGCATAAATGCAATTGGGAAATAAAGACACAATATTAACACAATATGATACAGCATCAATCAGTCAGTCAGTCAGTTGAGTCATTCAGTCATGTCCAACTCTTTGCAACCCCATGGACTGCAGTACGCCAGACCTCCCTATCCATCACCAACTCCCAGGGCCTGCTCAAACTCATATCCATTGAGTCAGTGATGCCATCCTACCATCTCATCCTCTGTTGTCCTCCTCTCCTCCTGCCTTTAATCTTTCCCAGTATCCGTGCCTTTTCCAGTCAGTCAATTCTTCACATCAGGTAGCCACATGAAGTTGGAGCTTCAACTTCATTCAGCATCAGTCCTTCCAATGAATATTCAGGACTGATTTCCTTTAGGATTGACTGGTTTCATCTCCTTGGACTGGTTTACAGTCCAAGGGACTCTCAAGAGTCTTGTCCAATATCACAGTTCAAAAACATCAATTTTTTGGCACTCAGCTGTCTTCATGGTCCAACTCTCACATCTATACATGACTTCTGGAAAAACTACAGCTTTGACTAGATGGATCTCTGTTGGCAAAGTAATGTGTCTACTTTTTAATATGCTGTCTAGGTTTGTCATGGCTTTTTATCCAAGAAGCAAACATCTTTTACTTCAAGGCTGCAGTCAACATCTACAGTAATTTTGGAGCCCCCAAAAATAAAGTCTGTCACTGTTTGCATTGTTTCCCCATCTATTTGCCATGAGGTGAGGGGACAAGATGCCATGATCTTACTTTTTTGAATGTTGAGTTTTAAGCCAACTTTTTCACTCTCCTCTTTCACTTTCATCAAGAGGCTCTTTCATTTCTCTTCACTTTCTGCCATAAGAGTGGTATCATCTGCATATCTAAGGTTATTGATATTTCTTCCTGTAATCTTGATTCCAGTTTGTGCTTCATCGAGTTCTCTGTGTATTCTTGCCACCTCTTCTTAATATCTTTTGCTTCTGTTAGGTCCATATCATTTCTGTCCTTTATCATACCCATCTTTGCATGAAATGTTCCCTTGGTATTTTTAATTTTCTTGAAGAGATATCTAGTCTTTCCCATTCTATGGTTTTCCTCTATTTCTTGGCATTGATAACTTAGGAGGGTTTCTTATCACTCATTGCTCTTCTTTGGAACTCTGCACTCAAATGGGTGTATCTTTCCTTTACTCCTTTGCCTTTTGCTTCTCTTCTTTTCTCAGCTATTTGTAAGGCGTCATCAGACAATCATTTTGGCTTTTTGCATTTCTTTTTCTTGGGGATGGTCTTGATCCCTGTCTCCTGTACAAGGTCATGAACCTCCATCCATAGCACTTCAGGCATTCTATCAGATCTAATCCCTTGAATCTGTTTATCACTTACACTATATAATCATATGGGATTTGATTTAGGTCATACCTGAATGGTCTAGTGGTTTTCCCTTACTTTCTTCAATATAGGTCTGAATTTGGCAATAAGGAGTTCATGATTTGAGCCACAGTCAGCTCCAAGTATTGCTTTTGCTGACTGTATAGAGCTTCTCCATCTTGGGCTGCAAAGAATATAATCACTCTGATTTCGGTATTGACCATCTGGTGATGTCCATGTGTAGAGTAGTGTTGTTGGAAGAGGGTGTTTGCTATCACCAGTGCATTCTCTTGGCAAAACTCTGTTAGCGTTTGCCCTGCTTCATTTTGTACTCCAAGGCCAAACTTCCTTGTTACACCAGGTATCTCTTGACTTCCTACTATTGCATTCCAGTCCCTTATGCTGAAAAGGACATTTTTTGGTGTTTGATGTAGAAGGTCTTGTAGGTCTTCATAGAACCATTCAACTTCAGCTTCTTCACCATTAGTTGTTGAGGTATAGACTTGGATTATTGTGATATTGAATGCTTTGCTCTGGAAATGAACAGAGATCATTCTGTTATTTCTGAGATTGCACCCAAGTACTGCATTCCAAAGAAGACTGGAATGCAAAAGTAGGAAGTCAAGAGATACCTGGAGTAACAAGCAAGTTTGGCCTTGGAGTACAAAATGAAGCATGGCAAAGGCTAACAGGGTTTTGCTAAGAGAATGCACTGGTCATAGCAAACAGCCTCTTCCAACAACACAAGAGATGACTCTACACATGGACATTACCAGATGGACAACACCAAAATCAGACTGACTATATTTTTTGCAGCCAAAGATGAAGAAACCCTATACAGTCAGCAAAACCAATACCTGGACTTGACTGTGGCTCAGAACATGAACTCCTTATTACCAAATTCAGAAAACTGAAGAAAGTAGGGAAAACCACCAGACCATTCACAAATGACCTAAATCAAATCCCTTACTATTATTATCAAAATTCTCAAAAATACTCAAAATTCTCCAAGCCAGGCTTCAACAATATGTGAACTGTGAACTTCCAGATGTTCAAGCTGATCTTAGAAAAGGCAGAGGAACCAGATATCACATTGCCAACATCCGTTGGATCATCAAAAAAACAAGAGAATTCCAGAAAAACATCTATTTCTGCTTTATTGACTATGCCAAAGCCTTTGACTGTGTGGATCACAATAAACTGTGGAAAATTTTGAAAGAGATGGAAATACCAGACCACCTGACCTGCCTCTTGAGAAACCTGTATGCAGGTCAGGAAGCAACAGTCAGAACTGGACATGAAACAACACACTGGTTCCAAATAGGAAAAGGAGTATGTCAAGGCTGTTATTGTCACCCTGCTTATTTAACTTATATGCACAGTACATCATGAGAAACGCTGGGCTAGAAGAAGCACAAGCTGGAATCAAGATTGCCAGGAGAAATATCAATAACCTCAGATATGCAGATGACACCACCCTTATGGCAGAAAGCGAAGAGGAACTCAAAAGCCTCTTGATGAAAGTGAAATAGGAGAGTGAAAAAGTTGGCTTAAAGCTCATCATTCAGAAAACTAAGATCATGGCATCCGATCTCATCACTTCATGGCAAATAGATAGGGAAATAGTGTCAGACTTTATTTTTTTGGGCTCCAAAATCACTGAAGATGGTGACTGCAGCCATGAAATAAAAAGATACTTATTCCTTGGAAGAAAATTTATGATCAACCTAGAGAGCATATTAAAAAACAGAGACATTGCTTTGCCCACAAATGTCCATCTAGTCAAAGCTATGGTTTTTCCAGTAGTCATGTGTGGATGTGAGAGTTGGACTGTGAAGAAAGCTGACTGCTGAAGAACTCATGCTTTTAAACTGTGGTGTTGGAGACAACTCTTGAGAGTCACTTGGACTATAAAGAGATCAAACCAGCCCATCCTAAAGGAAATCAGTCCTGATATTCACTGGAAGGACTGATACTGAAGCTGAAGCTCCAATACTTTGGCCACCTGATGCCAAGAGCCGACTCATTAGAAAAGAGCCTGATGCTGGGAAAGATTGAAGGCAGGAGGAGAAGGGAACAACAGTGGATGAGATGGCTGGATAGCATCACTGACTTAATGGACATGAGTTTGAGCAAGCACTGGGAGATGGTGAAAGACAGGGAAGCTTGGCGTGCTGCAGTCCATGGTGTTGCAAAGAGTTGGACATCACTGAGCAACTGAACAACAAGGATCACCACAAGACATTATTGCAAATAAAGTTGGTAAGCAGTCCTCATGATTTTAAATTATGTGATTCTTTTATAAATTATTTGATCTTTTTAAATTATTTCAGACTGCATCCATAAAGCATAATTTTATTAATACCTAATATAATACTTCTCAGAACTACTTTGCCTTTTTGCATTCCTTTTTCCTTAGGATGGTGCTGGTCACTGCCTCCTATACAATGTTATGAACCTCCATTCACCATTCAGGCACCCTGTCTACCAGAACTAATCCCTTGAATCAACACTTCACTTCCACTGTATGATCATAAGGAATTTGATTTAGGTCATACCTGCATAGCCTAGTGGTCTTCCTTTCTTCAATTTAAGCCTGAACATTGCAGTAAGGAGCTCATGATCTGAGCCACAGTCAGCTTCGCGTACTGTTTTTGCTGACTGTATAGAGCTTCTCCATCTTGGGCTGCAAAGAATATAATCAATCTGATTTCTGTATTGACCATCTGGTGATGTCCATGTGTAGTGTTGTCTCTTGTGTTGTTGGAAGAGCGTGTTTGCTATGACATTCTCTTGGCAAAATTCTGTTAGCCTTTGCCCTGCTTCATTTTGTACTCCAAGGCCATACTTGCCTGTTACTCCAGGTATCTCTTGACTTCCTACTTTTGCATTTCAGTCCCCTATGATGAAAAGGACATCTTTCTTTGGTGTTAGTTCTAGAAGATCTTATAGGTCTTCATTGAACTGTTCAACTTCAGCTTCTTCAGCATTAGTGGTTGGGGCATAGACTTGGATTACTGTGATATTGAATGCTTTTCCTTGGAAACGAACAGAGATTATTCTGTTGTTTTTGAGATTGCACCAAAGTACTGCATTTTTTTTACTTTTTTATTGACTATAGGGGCTATTCCATTTATTCTAAGGGATTCTTGCCCACAGTAGTAGATATAATGGTCATCTAAATTAAATTCGCCCATTCCCATCCATTTTAGTTCACTGATTCCTAACATGGACCTAACATGGACATGAACTTGGGCAAATTCCAGGAGATATTGAGGAATAGGGAGGCCTGGCATGCTGCAGTACGTGGGGGCCACAAAGAGTCAGACACATCTTAGCAACTGAACAACAATGGACCGACCATTCCAGGTTCCAGTGTCATATTGTTCTTTATAGCATTGGACTTTACTTTCACCACCAGACACATCCACAACTGGTATTATTTCCACTATGGCCAGCCTTTCTGAAGAATTTCTCTGCTCTTCCCTAGTAACATATTGTACACCTACTGACCTGGGAGTTTCATCTTCTGGTGTCATATCTTTTGCCTTTTCATACTGTTCATGGGGTTCTCAAGGCAAGAATACTGAAGTGGTTTGCCATTCCCTTCCCCAGTGGACCACATTTTGTCAGAACTCTCCACCATGATGTATCGGTCTTGAGTGGCCCTGCATGGCATAACTCATAACTTCATTGAATTACACAAGGCTGTGATCCATGTGATCGTTTTGGTTAGCTTTCTGTGATCATGGTTTTCATTCTGGAAGCTGTGGAGCTGTTGGTCTTGCTTCTTCTGTCTGCCCTCTAATGGATGAGTATGAGAGGCTTGTGCAGGTTTCTTGACAGGAGGGATTGGCTGAAGGGAAAGCTGGGTCTTGCTCTGGTGGGCAGAGCCATGTTCAGTAAATCTTTAATCCAATTATCTGTTAATGAGTGAGGCTGTGCTCCCTTCCTGTTAGTTGTTTGGCCTGAGGTGACCCAGTCCTTGAGTCTCCAGGCTCTATGGTAGGACTAATGGTGATAACTTAGGTCATCATCGGTCTCCAAGGACTGCTGCTGCCAGTGGCCCTGTCCCGTGGCAGGCCACTGACGACTCATGCCTTCACAAGAGACCCTCAAACACAAGCAAGTCTGGGTCAGTCTTCTGTGGGGTCAGTGCTCTTTTCCCCAGGTCCTGGTGCACAAAAGGTCTTGTTTGTGCGTTACAAATAGCTGAGAAAGTAAGAGAAGCAAAAGGCAAGGGAGAAAGAGAAAGATATACTCAACTGAATGCAGAGTTCCAGAAAATAGCAAGGAGAGATAAGAAAGCTTTCTTAAGTGAACAATGCAAAGAAATAGTGGGAAACAATTGAATGGGAAAGACTAGAGATCTCTTAAAGAAAATTAGAGATACCAAGGCAATATTTCATGCAAAGATGGGCAATATAAGGAACATAAACAGTATGGACCCAACTGAAGCAGAAGATATTAAGAAGAGGTGGCAAGAATACACAGAAGAACTATACAAAAAAAGTCTTAATGACTCAGATAACCATGGTCTGGTCACTCACCTGGAGCCAGACATCCTGGAATGCTGTCAGGTGGGCCATAGGAAGCATTACTACAAAGTTAGTAGAGGTTATGGACTTCCAGCTGAACTATTTAAAATCCTAAATGATGATGTTAAAGTGCTGCACTCAATATGTCAGCTAATTTGGAAAACTCAGTAGTGGCCACAGGACGGGAAAAGGTCACTTTTCACTCCAATACCTAAGAAAGGCAATGCCAAAGAATGTTCAAACTACTGTGCAATCGAGCTCATGTGATATGTGAGTAAAGTCAAGCTCAAAGTCCTTCAAGTTAGGCTTCAGCAGTGAACTGAGAACTTCCAGATGTTCAAGCTGAATTTTAAAAAGGCAGAGGAACCAGAGATCAAATTGCCAACATCCACTGGATCATAGAGAAAGCATGCTTCATTGATTATGCTAAAGCCTTTGTGTGGATTACAACAAACTGTGGAAAATTCTTCAAGAGATGGAAATACTAGACGATCTTACCTATCTCCTGAGAAATCTGTATACAAATCAAGAAGCAACAGTTGGAACCAGACATGGAACAACAAACTGGTTCAAAATTGTGAAAGGAGTATGTCAAGGCTGTATATTTATTTATTTAACTTTCTTTATTTAGCTTATTTAACTTCTAATGCAGAATACATCTTGCAAAATACTGGGCTGGATGAAGCCCAAGCTGGAATCAAGATTGCTGGCAGAAATATCAATCATCTCAGATATGCAGATGATACCACTCTAATGGCAGAAAGTGAAGAGGAACAAAGAACAAAAGAGCCTCTTGTTAGGGTGAAAGAGGAGACTGAAAAAGCTGTCTTAAAACTCAATATTCAAAAAACTAAGATCATGGCATCTGGTCCCATCACTTCATGGCAAATAGATCAGGAAACAATAAAACAGCGATAGGCTTTATTTTCTTGGGCTCCAAAATCACTGGTGACAGTGACTGCAGTCATAAAACTAAAAGACATGTGTCCCTTGGAAGAAAAGCTATGACAAACCTAGAAAGTGTATCAAAAAGCAGAGACATAACTTTGCCAACAAAACCCATATAAGTAAAAGCTATAGTTTTTCCAGTAGTCATGTATGGATGTGAGAGTTGGACCATAAAGAAGGCTGAGTGCTCAAGAATTGATGCTTTCGAATTGTGTTGGAGAAGATACTTGAGAGTCCCTTGGACTGCAAGGAGGTCAAACCAGTCAATCCTAAAGAAAATCAATCGGAATATTCATTGGAAGGACTGATGCTGAAGCTGAAGCTCCAATACGTTAGTCACCTGATGCGAAGAGCTGACTCAGTGGAAAAGACCCTGATGCAGGGAAAGCTTGAAGGCAGGATAAGAAGGGGACAACAGAGGATGAAATGGTTGGATGGCATCACCAACTCAATGGGCAGGAATTTGAGCAAATAATGAAGAGCAGGAAAGCCTGGCGTGCTGCAGCCCATGGGTTTGCAAAAAGTCAAATGTGACTTTGTGACTGAACAGCAATAATATAATACTATTTAAAAGTTATACAATTGAAAATAATATTTCTTCAGCAAATAATTTTCAAGGAAAAATAAAGAACAGAGAAACTACACATTTAAAAAATTGAAGAAACATGACAACCAAATTCTAGGCTTTGCTAGAATTCATATTCAAATAAAACAACTGTTAAAAAATTCTTGTGAGACAATCAGAAATAATGAATACTGACTGTATTTAAGCAGTTATTTATCTAATTTTAGGTGTGGTAATGGCATTGTTTTGTTTCTAAAAAGTTGATATATTTTAGATTTTCATAGTAAAATATTTATGAATGAAATTATATAATGTCAAATATCCATATCAAATATGTCCAAAATAATCCAGTGTGTATGTAATATTAAGTGGGTGGGTTTACAAAATTGTCCATGAATTGATCATAGTTAAAACTGAACTGTTGATACATGGTACTATTCCCTCTACTGCTGTATACAGATGAAATGCTCCATAATACAAAGTTGTTTTTTACAGTGTTCCAGGAAAGCTGAAAGAAAAAATAAGCAGAAGAGCATTCTCTTTGAAGTTATATTGGTTTTGAAGGTTTTCCTAATTTTTATTTCAGTTAGGAAACCCTGAGTATCCAAATCCCATGCTAGACCATAGAACCTCTCAGAAGTGTAACCCTAAAGAGTGTGCATGCAACAAGGAATAACAGCAAAGGAAACCAAAGTTAATGCTCACTTTATTATTGGCTGAACTAGGCCCCAAACTGTCAGTCTAAAAATGGCCATTAAGTAGCAATGCTGTGATACATACTACATTCTTAGTGTGTTAAAGTAATGTGAAAACAGATACATTTACTGTCTTAAATAATTTACACTCCAATAAGAAGAAATATAAAATAATTTCACAAACATATAGTTGTAAAGTCTGTTTTTATAAAGGAAAAGAACAAGGTAATAAGAGAGAGTATTATACAGGAACCAAGTATAATTTGGTGGAGTGTAGAGAAGGCTTGAACAAGTGAGATAAAACAAAATGTTTTATAGGAAGTGAACAACAAGGTTTAGGAGGGCAGAGCAAATGCTTGAAAAAATCTTGCAGTGTGAAAGAAAATAAAACAAAATGTGAAAAACAAAATAAAATGAAAATTATCATAGATTTAGCAGAATAAAATAAAATGAGAAGAATAAAATGAATGAAATGCAGAATACAATAAAATGAAAATTATAACAGATTTAGTAGAGAAAGTTTATATAAAAGCAAGCAAGTTATTCAAAGTCTTTCTAATTAGAATACTTACTGAAAAGATATTATCTCTATAAAAGCAATAATGAGGGGTTACAAAATTGAAATATGTGAAAGAAAAATTGAAAAATTAAATTAAAACAATTCCCCTGAAATTAAAAAAGAAAACAAAGAAATGTAATATATGTTAGAAAAGATAAGAACAGAGAACAGACCTGGGAACATCAAGTAACAGAGCTAGAGAGGGAAAGAGAAAAATGAGAGAGGAAAATCATGAAAACAAATAAGAAAAAATGTTCAGATATACAATACCTAATTCTTCACATAGAATGGGGACTTCCAGATATTCAGCACAATTAATGAAAAAACACAACCCTAAATACACCATTTTCAAAATTTCAGAATCTCAAGTGTAAAAGAAGATCATGGAATACCCCAGGTTGAGAAACAGAACAAATAATTTACATCAATGTTAAATTGTCAGATATTTCTATCATTGACATTATAAGAAAGGCCCAGAAGTTCTAAAGGAACATTATTTTCTATTAATAAATGCATACTTTTTAAAATCATAATTAAAGACAAAAAATGAATTAAAATACTGTTAGAAAAAATAAATCCTGGAGAGGGTGTGGAGAAATGGGCTTCCTTGCTAGTTCAATTGTTAAAGAATTTGCCTGCAATGCAGGAGACCCCAGGTTGATTCCTGGGTCAGGAAATTCCCCTGGAGAAAGGACATGCTACCGACTCCAGTATTCTTGAGCTTCCCTGGCTGCTCAGCTGGTAAAGAATCTGCCCGCAATTCAGGAGACCTGGGTTTGATCCCTGGGTTGGGAAGATCTCCTGGAGAAGGGAAAGGCTACCCATTTCAGTATTCTGTCCTGGATAATTCCATGGACTGTATAAGCACATGGGGTTGCAAAGAATTGGACACGACTGAGAAATTTTCACTTTCACCCACACTGTTGGTGGGAATGTAAATTGGTGCAGTCACTATGGAGAACAATATGGAGGTTCCTTTAAAAACTAAAAGTAGAGCTACCATATGATCTAGCAATCCCATTCCTGGGCATATATCTGGAGAAAAACATAATTCAAAAAGATACATGTACCCCAGTGTTCATCACAGCACTATTTACAATAACCAAGTTGTGGAAGCAACCTAAGTGTGCATTGACAGATTAGGAGTTTGGGATTAACATATACACACTACTATAATATCTGCCTGCCAATGCAGGAGACTCAAGAAACCTGGATTTGATCCCCGGGTCAGAAAGATGCCCTGGAGAAGGAAATGACACTCCATTATTCTTGCCTGGGAAATCCCATGGACACAGGAGCCTGGAGGGCTACAGTCCATGGAGCTGCAAAAGAGTCGGACACGACTTAGCAACTAAACAACAGCAAGAATAAGGGAAGAAAACCTGAAAAGGAATAGATACAGGTAGTTAGTTAGATAGATGGGCTCTTTAAGGTAGCTCAGACATTAAGATAGATAGATACATACATACATACATAGATGTATAACTGAATCACTTTGCTGTACATCTGAAGCTAACACAACACTGTAAATGAACTATACTTCAATTTAAACACAAATAATGTTAGACATGAAATAATATAAATATAAAATGTACCTACTACACATAGTTTTATTTGGAAGCTGATTAAAAATATGACTTAGTAAAGTAAGATTGTTAGAAAGCAGGAACATACTTGTGGAATGACATTAGCAACACGGTTGAATAAGATATCTCCCACTAGCATCCCCCTCTTAATGATCTGGCATCTCTTAACTATGGGTAAGTTTCAGGGCCTTCTGGGATACTCCCCAGGGACAGAGGTCAGCAAGCATCATCTTCACATTCTCCCTCTGCTATGCTAAAGTAGGTAGGCACCTATTTTTTTTACTCTAGGCATTTTTTTTTTCTTTTCATGGGTTTCGTTTCCACACTCCCCACTTGGTATCTCTGTAGCCAGCAGGTGTTACCTTCATACTATCCCTGTGTCACATTCAAGAGCATCAATATTTCCTGCAGGGGAGCTTTTATGTGGGTCTGGTGTCCCGGTTTTTGTGTCTGGTGTCCCGGTTTTTGTGTCTGGTGTCCCAGTTTTTGTGTCTGCCACCCAAGGAATGCCTTTGGACCACCTGGCTCTGGAGACCAGAGAGGTCTGCATTTTGGTTCTTCATATGGTTCTTGGCAGACTAGCACTCCTCCCCCCAGTGCACTGCAGAGAGCAGACTGAACCACACTTCCAGTCTTTCTGAGAAAGAGGTCAATTTTTTTCTCCAGGAATTTTGGCCTGATGGGGCACATTTCTGGTTTGGAACAATTCTAAGGGACCACAGAGGTGCTTTGATGGAACAGAAGTCAGCAAAATCTTTGCACTCTCCCCCTGCCTTGCTCCAGCTCACTGGCATCTCCCAGAAAGAAGCTTATAACTTAGTTAGGTGCCCTGATTTTTTCAGCTGCTTCCAGTATATGCTTCTACATTTTCTGGGTCTGGTGACTAGTGGAGCTTAGGCTCAAGAGTCACAAAGCCCTGTAACAAACATAGAAAAATTCTTAAACACCTACCAACCCAGGGCACAACAAGTGGCAATAGACCCAGGAGCCCAGTATTTCTGTGAAAGTGGTCTATTAGCTTACCATTTTAGCTGCAGCCTAAAGGGGCAGACTTGTAATTAAACACACATCTAAAGGCTTACTGTAACCCTTTCCAGAAAATTTGGAGGGTGGCACTATTATTTCAGTCTCCTCTGCCATGTTCTAGAGTGCCAGTAGCTCTCAGAAGGGAGCTCTTACACTCATCTGGTGCCCTGGATTTTGTGACTGCAAGACCCAACATCTGCAAATCAATCAATATGATATGCCTCATTAATAAATTGAGGAAGAAAAAAACATATGGTTATCTCAATAGATGCAGAAAAAGTTTTTGACAAAATTCAACACTCAGTTCAGTTCAGTTGCTCAGTCATGTTCAACTCTTTGCGACCCCATGAATCACAGCACATCAGGCCTTCCTGTCCATCACCAAATCCTGGAGTTCACTCAAACTCATGTCCATCGAGTTGGTGATGCCATCCAGCCATCTGATCCTCTGTTGTCCCCTTCTCCTCCTCTCCTCAATCTTTCCCAGCATCAGGGTCTCTTCAAATGAGTCAGCTCTCTGCATCAGGTGGCCAAAGTATTGGAGTTTCAGCTTCAATATCAGCCCTTCCAACGAACACCCAGGACTGATCTCCTTTAGGATGAACTGGTTGGACCTCCTTGCAGTCCAAGGGATTCTCAAGAGTCTTCTCCAACACTTCAGTTCAAAAGCATCAATTCTTCAGCACTCAGCTTTCTTTATAGTCCAACTCTCACATCCATACATGACTACTGGAAAAACTATAGCCTTGACTAGATGGACCTTTGTTGACAAAGCAATGTCTCTGCTTTTTATTATGCTGTCTAGGTTGGGCATAACTTTCCTTCCAAGGAGTAAGCGCCTTTTAATTTCATGGCTGCAATCACCATCTGCAGTGATTTGGGAGCCCCCCAAAAATAAAGTTAGCCACTGTTTCCCCATCTATTTGCCATGAAATGATGGGACCCGATGCCATGATCTTAGTTTTCTGAATGTTGAGCTTTAAGCCAACTTTTTCATTCTCCTCTTTCTTTTTCATCAAGAGTCTCTTTAGTTCTTCTTCACTTTCTGCCATAAGGATGGTGTCATCTGCATATCTGAGGTTATTGGTATTTCTCCTGGCAATCTTGATTCCAGCTTGTGCTACATCCAGCCCAGTGTTTTTCATGATGTACTCTGCTTATAAGTTAAATAAGCAGGGTGACAATATACAGCCTTGACATACTCCTTTTCCTATTTGGAACCAGTCTGTTGTTCCATGTCCAGTCGTAACTGTTGTTTCCTGACCTGCATACAGGTTTCTCAAGAGGCAGGTCAGATGGTCTGGTATTCCCATCTCTTGAAGAATTTTCCAGTCATATATGACCTTTATTATCTTACAATATGAACACTGATTTATGATAAAAAAATCAACACTGATTTATGATAAAAAACTCTCAAAAAAAATGGGTGTAGAGGGTTCATATTGTAAGATAATAAAGGCCATATATGACAAACCCACAGCCAACATCTAACTCAACATTGAAAGGTCAAAAGCATTTCCATTATGATCAGGAACAAAACAAGGTTGACAACTCCAGCCACTTTTATTCAACATAGTATTAGAAGTCCTAACCATAGCAATCAGACAAAGAAAGAAAGAAAAAGAATCCAGTTGGAACGGAAGAAGCACTGTTTGCAGACAACATGATCCTATATATCATGAAGACACCACCAAAAAACTATTAGAAAAATAAATAATTCAGCAAGTTATAGATACAAAATTAGTATACAGAAATCTGTTGTATTTACATACACTAACAGTCAGAAATAGAAATAAGAACAATCTCATTTACAATTGTATTATAAAGAATAAGATACCTATGAATAAATCTCACCAAGGAGATAAAAGACTCATACTCTAAAAGGTATAAGACACTGATGAAAGAACTTGAAGATAACACAAACAAATGGAAAAAATATAACATGGTGATGGATTGGAAGAACTAATATTGTTAAAATAACCACACTACCCAAGACAATCTACAGATTTAATGCAACCTCTATCAAAATACGGGTACTCTCCATCCCTCTTCTGACGTCTATATCAGAAGCGTTCTCTGTCCCTTTTCACTTTAATAGAACTCTGCTATACAAAAGCTTTTGCATGATCATGCCTGATCTCTGGTCCCAAAGTTAACTCTTCTTCAGAGATCACGAATCCGACATTCTTAACTGTAAGGTATCATCTTGGGGGCTCGTCCGGGATCTTCATGACAATATAATAACACTCACAGCTCTAGCCTATCTGCTTTCTCAGTAGGCACGTTTTCTGCTTTACTTTACTAAATCTATGGTGTGCTTGTGTGAATGAATGACACGCCCTGTGCGAAGCTAGTGATGAGCCAGTCCTGCTCTGCAGTTTCACTGTGCCTCGTAATGACTGAAGGCAGCCCCCAAAAGGGAAGCCTTGTCGGGGCTTTATACCAACCAGCCAATACCAAGAGACACCCAAGGTCCCTGTGAGGGTAGCAACCAGAAATGGGCAAAGCATGTGGACTGAACTTCCCTTTCTTGGTCACCCTTTCCTGGTCTCTTTGACCATTTCGTAATTGCATGGGGAATTAGAACTACTAACCTAATCTGTCGGATCATAGACTTTCAAGGGACTTGTGATCTATGCTGTTACCATGTACTTTTACTTAGATCCCTTGTATGGAAGCGCTTAGCTTGCTAGACTAGGCAAGCCTTGCTAGAAAGTTACTAGGAGCACATATGTAGCACACACTCTAGCTCCAGGAACATCTCTCAGGCTAGAGGTTACTCTCTTGGCTGCCTGCCTCAGGAGCTAGTGACCTGAAAGTGAGTGAGTGTCATGGCTGTGTCTCCTGTCTATATGGATAGAACCACTGCTGGTGACCATGAGGTTTTTGAGGATACAGATCAGGAATTCCAGGATCTGGTCAGATTGGAAATGCAATGGGCTTCTTCTTTTGGTAGTACTAGCTCTTAGTGGGCCAGAGGGGGCTCTCTGGTGGCTTTTGTCTCAACTCCTTAGATATTCTTTTGTGGAATCTGTGGGAATGAACTGGAAGGATTGGTCCTAATAGCTTGAGGACAAAAATAAATTTTTCCTTGCTGGCCAACCCTCCACCACCTCTTTTGCTATACTAGTGTGGTGACACTAAGAAGGGACATCTTGGTTGTAGTTTGTCTCTTTATGATTCACCATTTCTACTGCAGTCAGGACTCTACTCAGGAATGTGCACAAGCACACGTAAGATGGATGCTTCCCCAGAAGTCCTAGCCTGGGAAACATTCTGGGAAACTACCCTGGCAAATAAAACAAAGGTCTTGGTGGTAAGGAACTAGAAATCAATCTGGGATGCCATCAGGTCTACCCCTGGTGCATCTCCACCCCACCTTGGTGGTAGAATCAGGAGGGACGTGTACGATGACTGTTTCAATAAGGGACAGACTAAGTCTGACCAGGGAATGAAAGCTTTGGTGGAGAGTCTGTCTACACCCCTATCTAGAGCAGGGAAGGACGCTTCTGGTGGAAAAAAGCCATGGCTGTGGATGCTGCTTTTTTCTCTCTTACAGATGGGAGCTAGCAGTTCCAGAACCACTTCTTTAAAATGTATTTTAAAAACTGGAACAAGTTCGATCTCCAGAATTCAAAAAGACACACCTAATCTTCTTCTGTGATACTGAATGGCCACAGTATCCTTTGGAAGACAGGAAACTCTGGCCTGTTGAAGGATCTCAATTATTACTGTTTTACAACTAGACCAGGCTTCCCTCATAGCTCAGTCAGTAAAGAGTCTGCAGGAGACCCAGGTTCAATTCCTGGATTGGGAAGATCCCCTAGAGAAGGAAATGGCAACCCACTCCAGTATTTTTGCCTGTAGAATCCCATGGACAGAGGAGCCTGGAAGGCTACAGTTGATGGAGTCACAAGAGTTGGACATGACTGAGCCACTAAGTACACACACTATCAAAATACCAGGGGCATTTTGCACAGAGCTAGAAAAAAATTTGTGTGGAACCACAAATGATCCCAAACAGCCAAAGCAATCTTGAGAAAGAAGAACAAAGCAGGAGGTATCATACTCCCTGATTTTAAACTATATTTCAGAGCTATAGTAATCAAACTAGGATGGTATTGGCAAAAACAGCAGATATATAGAACAATGGAACAGAATAGAAAGCCCCAAAATAAACTCACACACAAGTTTATGATAAAAGAGCCAAGAAATCAAAGTGGGAAAAGAAAAGTCTTTTCAATTATATGTTTTTGGGAAAACTGGACAGCTACATGGAAAAGAATAAATTTAAAACACTATTTTACACCATATACAAAAATTAACTCAAAATAAATTAAAGACTTGAATATAAGACCTGAAACCTTGAAACCCCTAGAATAAACATAGGCTGTAAGCTCCTTGACCTTGGTCATGGCAAAGATTTTTTTAATCTGACACCAAAAGGCAGGCAACAAAAGCAAAAATAAACAAGTTAGACTACATCAAACCAAAAGTTTCTCTTCAGCAAACTATCAACAAAATGAAAAGATAATCTACTGAATGGGAGAAAATATTTGCAAGTTATATATTTGCTAAGAGGCTAATATCCAAAATACATAAAAATTTTGTACAATTCAAAAGCAAAAAAAGAAAATCTGATTTTAAAATGGCCAGAGGGAGAGTTCCCTGAAACAGTGGTTAGGATTTCAGGTTTTCACTACCATGCACACATGCTAAGTCGCTTCAGTTGTGTCCAGCTCTTTGTGAACCTATGGACTGTAGCCCATCATAGTCCAGGTTCAATTCCTGGTTGGGGAACTGAGATCCTTCAAGCTGCACAGTGTGGTCAGAAAAAAAATGGGCAGAGGATCTGAATAGATATTTTCTCCAAGAAGACATACAGATGGCCAACAGGTACATGGAAAGATGCTCAACATCAATAAACATCAGGGAAATGCAAATCAAAACCACAATAAGGTATCACTTCAAAAACAGATAAGTAAAATCTTAAGATTAAAAAAACTAATTTTTTAAAAGAGATATCACCTCAGACCAGTTAGAATGGCCATCATCAAAAAGACAAGAAATAACAAAATGTTGACTAGGGTGTAAAGAAAAGTGAACCTTTGTGCACAGTAGGTAAGCATATAAATTGATGCAGTTGCTATTGAAAACAGCATGATGGTTCTTCAAAAACTGCCACATGATCCAGCAATTTCTCATCTAGGTATTTTATCAAAGGAAACAAAAACACTAACTTCAAAAAAATATATGCACCCATATATATATATGTATATACATACACAATGCAACATTATTCAGCCATAAAAATGATATCTTGACATTTGTGATAGCATGGATGGACCTTGAAGGCATTGTGCTAAGTAAAATAATATAGACAGAGAAAGACAAATATCACATAATCTCATTTAGTTTATATGGACTCTTAAAAGAATGGAACTCATAGATAAAGAGAACCAACTGGTGGTTGCCCAGGGTGGTGTGGGGTGGACAAAATTATGAAGGTGGTCAAAAGGTACAAACTTCTGGTTATAACATAGGTAAGTCCTGGGAATGCGAAGCACAGCATGCTGACTATAGTTAATAATACTGTATTGTATACGTGAAAGTTGCTGAAAGAGTAGTTCCTAAAAGTTCTCATCACAAAAAGTAAGTTGTGACAATGTATTGTCGTTGTTCAGTCACTAAGCGGTGTCCAGCTCTTTCGACTCCACGGACTACAGCATGTCACGCTCCCCTCTCCTTCACTATCTTCTGGAGTTTGCTCAAACTCATGTCCATTGAGTCAGTGATGCCATCCAAACTATTTCATCCTCTGCTTGATGATGTTATAGTTGTGATCATTTTACAATTTATACTAATTTTAATTATCATGTTATATACCTGAAACTAATATAATGTTATGTATCAATTACACCCCAATTAAAAATGTATGATTTTTCTTGGCTATTTACAAATTTTTACTATTTGTAAATAGTGCTGCAATGAACCCTGGGGTACATGTGTCTTTTGGAGTTATGGTTTTCTCAGGGTATATGCCCAGGAGTGGGATTACTGGGTCATATGGTCGTTCTATGTTTAGTTTTTTAAGAAATCTCCATATTTTTCTCCACTGTGGCTATATCAATTTACATTTTCACCAACAGTGTAAGAGGGTTCCCTTTTAGACATTTAGGCTCAAGAGGGTAGAAATATATGTATACAATGGCTGATTCACATGGTTGTACAGCAGAAACTAATGCAACATTGTAAAGCAATTACATTCTAATTTTTTAAAAAACTATGATTTGTATAAAGGCAATCAAAAAGAAGCCTCAGGGTATAGATAACTCATATTTATGTTTAATTATGGTATACTCTATGGCCAGGTAATGGTTTCAATGACCTTCTCTTGAACAGTCTGTGGAGGGAGAATGGAAAGAGAAAAATCCCGTTGGGTCTGATTAGACACTGTTGGCAGCACACAGGCAGTGACTCCAGGGCCAGCGAAAAAAGCAGCTTCACAACCAGATCTCTGGCAGGGCGGAGAGGGAGGGGAAGGGAGTCACAGGAAGTGACCTGGTGACTGCGTCAGAATCACTGTAGGATTTGATTTCAGAGGAACAGGCTGATGGGCAGCTGAGAATTCTGGGCAAGAACAGGCAGCTATTACAGAAGAGCAGAACCAATCCCCGTCAAAGCATCCTCAGGAGTCAGTGCACGAGCCCTGTAGAAGAGAGAGTGATCACACACAGCATTCTGAGGGAGGTGCCCTTCACCTCCTCTCAAGGCTCCTGCAGCATCAGAGAAAGCTGAGGTGTGGGGCATGTCATCATCACCTCCCCTAACAACTGTGTAAAGGTGAATCTGCTAAAGAGGACACAGTACTTCAGCCTTAGGCAGATGTGTGGGAGGCTAGGGAGTAGCTGTTATCCTTGTGGGGAATACTGATATTTCGATCTTTTTTAGTAAATTAGATAATAACACTTCTTCTTTCCACCACATGTAGCATCTTTCAGTCACACAAAAGCACACTATCGGCAGCTACCAAGCCCGGGGCCCAAAGTGGGCATTATTCTGGTGTCTACAATGAAGATGTGGCTCTGCCTCCAAGTTCTACAGAAAGATGCCACCAGAGTTATGGACTGATTCTGGGGAACAACCTCAGGAGCTTCCTATAGAAACTGGGTGAACTTCTCCCCTAACTCTTGATCCCATAGCAGGGAACAGGCCATGAACGAGACCACTGTGCCTGGGCACTTTCTTCCTTGACCTGTTCCCAAAACCCCCACTAAATCAGAACCTGCCCCACTCACCCCAGAGGAAAATGAAATATGCAACTTAATTGGAAATTTATTTCCTTCCTATCCATTGGCCACAAGGCTTTAACTGCCTCAGCAAAAATTTCCCAAAATAAATGAAACTGTCATTAGAAGAAAGGGAAAACAGTGCTCTGATCCTCTTAAAAGAAGAAGCTTTTGGAAAGGAGACTCTGAGGAAATGAAGGAATCTAAGGACATACTAGAATACATTCCACCTGTCACCTCTGTGGCAGGGCTACCTTTTGACCAGTAAAATCAAACTCCAATGTGTCCCTAAGTTCTTCCATTTCCTCTCACCCCCAGCCTTGCCTCCTTCCTTTCTTGATCAGGAGGAAAGAGCTACATACAGAGACAGAAGCCTCCCTGAAGAGAGGATCTCAGTAACAGCCTTCCCCATTTCCCCAGAGTTCCTTACCCTTCTGGCTCCTGTGATGGACGATGAGGCCCAGGCCGAGGAAGACCAGCCCCAGCACGAAGCCCCCAACACCACTCAGCATCTTGCTCTGGGCAGACTCAGACTGTGCCCCTGGGAAGAAGAACCTGAGTGTCAGCATTTGAACCCACACTCCACAGTGAACCCTTCAGTTCAGTTCAGTCGCTCAGTCATGTCTGACTCTTTGTGACCCCATGAATCGCAGCATGCCAGGCCTCCTTGTCCATCACCAACTCCTGGAGTTACTCAAACCCACATCCATCGAGTTGGTGATGCCATCCAGCCATCTCATCCTCTGTCCTCCCCTTTTCCTCCTGCCCCCAATCCTTCCCAGCATTAGAGTCTTTTCCAATGAGTCAACTCTTCGCATAAGGTGGCCAAAGTACTGGAGTTGCAGCTTTAGCATCATTCCTTCCAAAGAACACCCAGGGCTGATCTCCTTCAGAATGGACTGGTTGGATCTCCTTGCAGTCCAAGGGACTCTCAAGAGTCTTCTCCAACTCCACAGTTCAAAAGCATCAATTCTTCAGTGCTCAGCCTTCTTCACAGTCCAACTCGCACATCCACACATGACCACTGGAAAAACCATAGCCTTGACTAGATGGACCTTTGTTGGAAAAGTAATGTCTCTGCTTTTGAATATGCTATCTAGGTTGGTCATAACTTTCCTTCCAAGGAGTAGCGTCTTTTAATTTCATGGCTGCAGTCACCATCTGTAGTGATTTTGGAGCCCCAAAAATAAAGTCTGACACCGTTTCCACTGTTTCCCCATCTATTTCCCATAAAGTGATGGGACCAGATGCCATGATCTTAGTTTTCTGAATGCTGAACTTTAAGCCAACTTTTTCACTCTCCACTTTCACTTTCATCAAGAGGCTTTTGAGTTCCTCTTCACTTTCTGCCATAAGAGTGGTGTCATCTGCATATCTGAGGTTATTGATTTTTCTCCTGGCAATCTTGATTCCAGCTTGTGTTTCTTCCAATCCAGCGTTTCTCATGATGTACTCCGCATAGAAGTTAAATAAGCAGGGTGACAATATACAGCCTTGACGTACTCCTTTTCCTATTTGGAACCAGTCTGTTGTTTCATGTCCAGTTCTAACTGTTGTTTCCTGACCTGCATATAGGTTTCTCAAGAGGTAGGTCAGGTGGTCTGGTATTCCCATCTCTTTCAGAATTTTCCATAGTTTATTGTGATCCACACAGTCAAAGGCTTTGGCATAGTCAATAAAGCAGAAATAGATGTTTTTCTGGAACTCTCTTGCTTTTTCCATGATCCAGCAGATGTTGGCAATTTGATCTCTGGTTCCTCTGCCTTTTCTAAAACCAGCTTGAACATCTGGAAATTCACAGTTCATGTATTGCTGAAGCCTGGCTTGGAGAATTTTGAGCATTACTTTACTAGCATGTGAGATGAATGCAATTGTGCGGTAGTTTGAGCATTCTTTGGCATTGCCAAAACGGACCTTTTCCAGTCCTGTGGCCACTGAGTTTTCCAAATTTGCTGGCATATTGAGTGCAGCACTTTCACAGCATCGTCTTTCAGGATTGGAAATAGCTCAACTGGAATTCCATCACCTCCACTAGTTTTGTTCATAGTGATACTTTCTAAGGCCCACTTGACTTCACATTCCAGGATGTCTGGCTCTAGGTCAGTGATCACACCATCGTGATTATCTGGGTCATGAAGATCTTTTTTGTACAGTTCTTCTGTGTATTTTTGCCATGTCTTCTTAATATCTTCTGCTTCTGTTAGGTCCATACCATTTCTGTCCTTTATCGAGCTCATCTTTGCATGAAATGTTCCCTTGGTATCTAGAATTTTCTTGAAGAGATCTCTAGTCTTTCCCATTTTGTTGTTTTCCTCTATTTCTTTGCACTGATCACTGAAGAAGGCTTTCTTATCTCTTCTTGCTATTCTTTGGAATTCTACATTCAGATGCTTATATCTTTCCTTTTCTCCTTTGCTTTTCGCTTCTCTTCTTTTCACAGCTATTTGTAAGGCCTCCCCAGACAGCCATTTGGCTTTTTTGCATTTCTTTTCCATGGGGATGGTCTTGATCCCTGTCTCCTGTACAATGTCAGGAACCTCCGTCCATAGTTCATCAAGCACTCTGTCTATCAGATCTAGTCCCTTAAATCTATTTCTCACTTCCACTGTATAATCATAAGGGATTTGATTTAGGTCATACCTGAATGGTCTAGTGACCCCTTAAGAAGCCTGAAGTACAGGAGGTGGAGGTGTCAGGTGAACCCAGTTCTTCATTCTGACCACCCTTAGGGGAAGGATAAACCAGTAGATTCTTGGACACAGGGGACAGGTGGGAGAAGAGGAAAGTGTATCTTAGCTCCTCAGGGACACTTCCATAACCTTAGACCCTAAGTTCTAAATTAGACCCTAGTTCACCTAGGGTCAATCCTGCAGAGGTTCCAGGGCTGGGCTCTGAGGCCATGGTGTGTAGAGTGAGCTCCCTGTATCTGGAAAGACAATATGACTAGGCTCTTCTGAGGCCCTTGCTGTGAGGCATGAGCACTCTTGTCTCCTGTGATTTCAGTAATGATGCCAAGGACAAGGGATGAGATGGGACGAACCAGGGAAACTCTGCCCACCCCTGTCCTGTAGGGCCCACAATGAAAGGAAACCAAGTGCCCTTACGCCACTCCACCGAGATGGGGCTCTGGAGGCTGGGGTGCTCCACGCGGCAGGTGTAGACATCTCCTCGCTGAGGGGTCACTTCCAACATTACAAGGATCTGGAAGGTCCAGTCCCCATTTCTAATAAGAGGTGTGGACACAACGCCAGCTGTCTCCTCCTGGTCATTCCGGAACCACCGAACCTTGATCTGGCCTGGATAGAAATCCGTCACCGAGCAGACCAGCAGGTTGTGGTGGTTTAGAGCCTCAGTCCTGGATGGGGAGATGGTCACTGTAGGTTCCACTGAGGGAGGAACAGACAGGAAAAGACACAGTGAGACGTGAGACCACACAGCATGTCTCCCCACAGGGAAGAGTCCTTCTTTTGTACCAGAATGGGAAAATCCCCAGGTTCCAAGTCTTGGATTTGATCCAAGCTAAGCCACTTTATTAGCTTGAATAAACACATTATCCAGTTTACTTTTCAGAGTCTCAAGAGATTACTGTAATCATTCTATGAGAGCTACTCTGTTTATACCAATTGATAAAAGTGAAGCACTTTAAAATTTTAAATGGCTATATTATACAGGCCAAATTCATAAAAATTTTTAAATAAAAATAATAAACCTAAACTTGTCCTCTCCTCTACTTCATTTATGCCACATATGCTTTATTTGATTAATTCATTAATTCATTTGGACTTCCCTGGTGGCTCAGATGGCAAAACGTCTGTCTACAATGCAGGAGACCTGGGTTCGATCCCTGGATCGGGAAGATTCCCTGGAGAAGGAAATGGCAGCCCACTCCAGTACTCTTGCCTAGAAAATCCCATGGACGGAGGAGCATGGTGCAGGCTACTGTCCATGGGGTCGCAAAGAATCAGACATTTATTCATCTATTCAACAAATATAAATTTGACAAGCACTGGGAATCCAAAGATAGACCATAGATCCTGAATTTACAGAACTTGCAATCAAAAAAAAATTTATTTCAAAAATTGATAATTTTTGAAGGAAAAGAATGGGAAACTTGAAAACAAACAGCACTGATAAAAAATAAGGTTTGTAAATGTCTTGATTTCTTTATCTTTTCAGATTTCTACTCATGGTCAAAGATAACATATCTCCTTACATATTTTACACATCTGATGCTTTACCTCTTCAGTCATTTTACCACATCTCCCGCATTCTCTTAGTGTGAACTATCTGTAAATATGAGTAAATATCTGTAGATATGAGTAAATATCTCATTATATTTTATTTATTTGATAATATATTATGTATTCTCATTTTCTTTTTTCCACTGTCTTTCAACATTCAAGTGAGCCACCAACCCTACTCCATTCCCTTGCTATTAAGAATAACTGCCTTTTTCAGAAATCAGATATTATTATAATGTATGTTCTCTATAGAAAATATTGTAAGATTCTTACAGAAGTTGGTCTGGATTAACAAGAAGGTAATGTGAACATTTAACTAAGACTTTCTGAGGTCAGCAGGCAGTCTTGGCACCACAATTACATGACACTCATAAGCCATCATCTGAAAAGAATCACATCTTCTATTTTGACTTTAACTCTTAATCAGGTTCCTCTTCCTGGGCTCTGACTGAAGTTATGATCAGCTATATAGGCCTATAAAATCTGCTTATCTCAAACAGGTTGTGAGTAAAAACATTAGGATCATTTTTATGCAAAAGAACTGAAATAGAGAAAATATACCAATGTACTTGGCAGCATTAGGATGAAGAAGAAAGCAAGAGAGTGAAAAGTAAGATAAGGTTATGTGAACATGTTTAGATAAAAGTGGGGTCAGAAGAGGGGTTAATCAGTGAGCTTTTTAATCTTCCAAATGCCCTACCCTACCAACATTGAAAATAGGCAGGAACAGACTCATATTGCTGCTTCTGATCATAACTGGCTTTCACAAGGCTTTGCTTGCTTCAGACTCTATAAACACATGATAAAGAACATGATAACAGTTTTGTTTGGGGGAAGGTTTCAAGACAGTGAATAACTGTAATTACTTAAACAGTTATTATATACCAATATTAGCATATACAAAGTGGTGATGCTAATTGTTAATACACAAGGTTGCTGTGAATTTAAGGGGCATAATATAGATAGTGTTTGGTAAGACAGTTGTCTAGAAGTAGGTGCTCATCCATCAGGTATAATCCACTTTCAGAATGTCTCTACCCTTGACGTGGATCTTGAGGGGAGCACGGGAGGGTTTAGGCCAATATAATCTGAAACAATTTTTATTCAATAATTAAATGAAATTAACTTATTTACTCCCAAACTTCAGCTCTATTATGCCATTTGTTAAACTTTTCTAAAAAATTAAAACTTTGCCTTACAAAACCATTCAAGTGTTGTTTTTATTTTTACTAAACACTTTTACCCTCAGGCTTTGCATTCACAAATTCTAAATTGTTAAGATCCAAGTCAGTAACAGTTTACTTTAAAGCATTAAGCAAAATAGTAAAAAATAATAAAGTCAGTTTTTAAGGCCCTATTTACTTTCCTGTTTTCTCTTGAGCCTAAGTGTTTGGGCAACCCAGGACAGTTATTTGTTAATTTAACGAAGGTTTATGGAACTCATAGTATCTGCCAGTGCGTCAAGTACCATGCTGCTGCTGCTGCTAAGTCGCTTCAGTAGAGTCCGACTCTGTGCGACCCCATAGACGGCAGCCCACCAGGCTCCCCGATCCCTAGGACTCTCCAGGCAAGAACACTGGAGCGGGTTGCCATTTCCTTCTCCAATGCATGAAAATGAAAAGCGAAAGTGAAGTCGCTTCAGTCGTGTCCGACTCCCCGCGACCCCATGGACTGCAGCCTACCAGGCTCCTCCGTCCATGGGACTTTACAGGCAAGAGTACTGGAATGGGGTACCATTGCCCGCTCCGCAAATACCGTGCACTCAGGGATAAATAAGGCAATCCCTTGCCTGAAAGAGGTCCAGGCCTAGTGATACAGTGACATCCATTTAAGAAACCAAGATAAAGATGAATAACTATCTGAAACCAAAAAGTAAAAATGTATTATTTCATGATTGTAACACATGTGCAAAATACACAGAGCCCGCCTGTGGAGCAGCCCTAACTCCACCAGGCTGAGCTGTCAGGCACCTGTTGGGAATGTGCTTAATTAGTGGAAACAACCACCCAACACAGGGCCCTGAGGGTTGACCCTCACCAGGCAGGCCGGGCCGCCTCTGCGGAGAGAGTTCCAGGGCAGCCAATTTCGATTCCCCCCACGGTGCCCTCGGTTCCCTCCTTCTCCGCGCGGGTCTCCAGGCCTCGCTGTCCCCTCCGTGGGCCTGGGGACGCCGCCCCGGAGGTCCGGTCCCCTCCCCGCGCTGAGTCTCGGAGGGTGGAGGGCGCACCCCTCACAGCCGCTACCCCCGAGGGCAGCCAGCACTCACCTCGCCGCTGCAAGGATGTGAGGAGCTCCAGTTGGTAGTTGTGTCTGCACACCGTGTCCACCTCGGCCCGCGTCTGCTTCAGGAAGTCGTGGCTATTGAAGTACTCGGCGTCCCGCTGCCCCAGCGGGGAAACCGCCCGGAACTCGTTCACGTCGCTGTCGAATCGCACGTGTTCTTGCCGGTTGTAGATCTGTTTTTTCACACTCCGCACCCGCTCTGTCCCATTGGTGAAGTAACACTGGTATATAAACTGGTACACGAAATCCTCTACGGAGAGACAGCCGCTCGGTCAGGGCTCAGCCCCACAGTCCCACGTCAGCCACTGCCAGCTAGGCCCATAAACCTCAAACTCAAATTCTGAGACTAGAGACCACTGCTGCTCTACACTTCCCCAACCCAGGAACCCATAGTAATGAGTCCAGACAAGGTCTTGGAGGAATGAAGTGTCTTCTCTGGATAAATCATATCTTAAAGAAAAAAAAGCCATGCTCACTTTGTCTTGGCACGTGTAGTAGATACACACTTGTCTCCTCCTCCCCACTATAACATCCTGAGGCTTACGCCTGTGGGAGAGGGGATTTCCCTCACCCTGTCCTTAGAGGGTGAAAATGAGAATGTAACATAGCCTTCATTCCCAAAGGGAGGAAATGTGTGATAAAAGACTATCTGTGATCACACCTCACCCCAAGGGTCCCTCGGAGCTTACTCCCCAAAGTAGTGGCTCAAGGGAGCACTTACCTGGAGAGTCTCTGCCCTCAGCCCCTGGGGTGCTCAGCACCACCAGTGTCACCATCACAGTTGCTGTCCAAAGGCCTCTGGAGATCCGCAGAGCCACCATCCCAGACATATTAGAGAAAAAAGGAACAAGTAATGGTAGTCAACACAGCTCAAACCTGGTGGAGCTGGTGAACCCACTTCACAGAATAAAAGCCTATGAAAGCTCCCGAGTATGGCAGGATTGGAGAGTCCCTAGGAAAGGAACCAATCAGCACTGGGGTTGAAGTACCTCATCTGTCTCTAGGCAGATATTTTTTTTTGAAGGTTCTTAATCTAATGTTTGGCACAGTATCCTCATCAAATTACGCTGGATTGGGCTGAAAATTTTCCCTCAGTTACAAAAGATCTGAAGATTGAATACCTTAGGAGTTTTAAAAATGAAAGGAAAAAATGATTCAAGACATCTCTGATATTTATTTAAAACCTATTGTTCTTGGGATTTTGGATAAGGGGGGAAAAGATGGGAATCATATTTCAGAGAGAGAAAATTATTGTCACAGAGATGTTCATGTTTATTATTTCAAACATCCTGAGGAGCCTTAAGTTGTGGTGGGAAAAGCAGAATTCTTTAAATAAATGGTTTTGAACTGCAGTTCTACCACGGATGTGCTTTATGAGAGTCAACAAAATACTGAAACATTTTGCCTCAAACTTCTCCACAAAATGTGAATCATGTTTCATGCATTTTATATCTAAACCTTCATATATACAAACCTAAGGGTAATATGACTTGTTTAATATTGTAGAATGTTCTTCAGTTGTCATGTGTAACTGTTGGCAATATCAGGTTAATATGTGAAATAAGAAAACAAGCAAAAAAATTGACAACCAAGACTTCCCTGGCAGTCCAGTGGTTAAGACTCTGCCCTTCTACTGCAGAAAGCATAGGTTCTATCCCTGGTTGGGGACCTAGGATTCCACATCCCATGTAGCAAAGACATTTTTTTTTTAATTGACAGTCAGTCCTGCTGGCAAGTGATTGTTTTCATTACTCGAGAATCTGGTGCATTTATTGAGTTAAAGTATTTGAAAAGTTAAGTTGACTTTTCTCTTAAAATGTCTTCAACTGCTCAAATTCCCCCTGAACAATCTGTCAGCAAAAGCACAATCCACTAACATTAACAGCATTAAGGTATAGTCAGCTTAGGTTTTGAAGACAGAAAGCAAAATTATGGAGAAGCATTTCCTGGGGCTTGAATAGTGTTGATGAGGGAACAGATGCTTAGAGGGCTGTGCCAGCCGTAAGAATCAAATCTCAGTGGCAGAAGTATCAGGGTGTTTTATTAAATAAATATTTTATTTATTAGACCTCTCTTACCCATGACTAGGGGCAGTTTCAAATGGACATAGAGCGATCAGAACAATGCCTGACATATGAACAAGACAATAAGTATCTCTCCCTCTAATCTCTGTCTCCTGAATTTTAGGTTCTTCTTTCAAAATAGAGGACAGGATCTTAAAGCAAAATGTAAAGAGTTTACCAGGTAAAAAGAAATAGGGAAGAGGCAACAACAAGAAGTTTCCCTTAGTTGCACATGAAAGTAATGAGTTATTTCAACATTCTGAATTAGGTGCATGGCTCCAGAGCACCTGAGACTGAAAAATTGTCACTAGGCTTCCACCTGCAGTGGTGCACTCAGGACACAGGTAGGTCCAGAATAAGGAGGGTTTCCAGGGTGGGATGAAAGCACAAAGAAGGAACATCAAACTCAGACCAGTAATTGGGTTGTGGGGCAATAAAGAATAGTCAGAGAGGGATTCTGAAGGTGTCTCAGTTTCCTCAGGCCCACCTCAGGGTCTCTTGGAATAAACAGAGGCTTCTGGCCCTTCCCCTCCCTCCTGATATGAGATGGAAGTTCCCTCCCCCCTGTTCTGGGGCTGTACAGTGAAGTCTGCCTCAGACCTGGGAATTACCCAGTCTCACAGACCTCCTCACACAGAATTTTCAACTGGCAACAAGAGTGTCACCTTAAAATCCTTCTTCTGATTGGCTAAAACCTCATGCAAGGCTGTGGTTTGGGCTTCACCTACTGCTTCCCCAAGCCAGACAGCATTCTCTAAATGTTCTAGAGTTCTCGGCCTTGTCCTTATCTCTGCTGAGTTACTCAGGGCAGTCACTGCTGACTTGGCCTGAGAGGAAGCAACATGGACAACATTCTGATTCCAGGTATTTAGCTGAATCACCCTGTGGAGTCAGAGAGCTTAGGATAAGGCGGTGTGTATCCTACACGAGTAGATGGAGGGATCAAGAAACAGTCATTGATATGGGTGAGGGTTGCTGTAGGGAAACTCATGGTACGTCATCTGTTCCCCTGAAGTGAAAGATAAAAGCTTTGAACTACATCCTTGTGAAAATTCAGGGAGAAATCATTTCCTTTGGTCAGCATCCATTGGAATCTGTACTTGGTCAGTGGGGTTAACTGTGAAAGTAATAATTATCTTGTCCAAAAGGGCCATCCAGGACCCTATTCTGCATTCAATTCAGGAAGCAACATTCGTTGTATATTATGAAAAGTTCCATGACCTCCTTAATGCCAGTAGTAATATAATTATAATTATTTCTTCTCAGAATATTATTTCCCTTTGATATAAAATTTTCAAGCCATTAACCTTGTTTTTCCAAATATTTGTGAAGCTACCCATATATGTCCCCTATCAACACTTAGATGTAATCCATTACATGAATTTTCCATGACATATATAAAGTCCTTTCCCTTTACACAAAGTTATCTCTTTAAAATCACATTTTACAGAATCTGAAGGAAGAGTCAAATTAGTAACAGAGTGACCATGTATAAGCCATTTCAGTTCTAAAAAACTTAGTTTTACCTCATTGGCAGAAGGAACACACACATCACAGGACCACTTCATGAAAACAGATAAAATTTCTAAATGTGCACTGTAATCTATGGTGAGGTGCATGTACATTGGTTTTTAATGTAATAGTTGTCAGTTCATCTTTCCTGAGGTTATTAACAAAGTATTGTTATTTCTCATTTCTGTTCAGGTGATGGAATCATTGTGGTTTCAGGTCCCTAACTCTTACCTCTTTATGGAGATAAAGACAGGAGAAAACTCATTAGCCATATTTGATCAGGAATCCCCTGCATTTTCTCTCTCTGAACCCCATGATTACTCTTGCAGAAAACTGCCATTTTAACTATAATTTCAGATCTCAGAGCCTGGTCTTCTTTTCAGCAGGCTCATAAATGTGGAAACATGAGTGCAAAACAGAATATAGTAAAAATTGATGAAAGAAGAAAGTGAAGGCAACTTATGAACTTCATAGATTGTTAATGACAGAGAGTCCAGGGTTGTATGTCACACATCTTGATTTGATTTAGAGAAAGAGGGACTGGCCACTCCTCATTGTAGCTTCTTCCAAACGTCTAAACCCCATCCTGCTCCACATGCCTGAGTGCCCTACTTTCCTAGCCCTCATTGTCAGGGGTCCCCCTGTGTCTGAGCTCTGACACTTCTACGTGGTTTGGTCTCTAGTGGCTTTTGTCTTCCTTCCCCAAAAGCCAGCAGACCCAGATGGTGGTT
>NW_026894895.1:0-60724 GCF_032452875.1 Bos javanicus
ATGATCAGCCACGTGATCAGTGCGCCAGGTGCGTGATCAGTGCATGATATGTCACGTAGCAGGTGTGTGATCAGCCACGTGATCAGTGCATGATCATCCGCGTGATCAGTGCATGATAGCCACGTGATCAGTGCATGATCAGTTACGTGAGCAGTGTATGATCAGCCACGTGATCAGTGCATGACCAGGCACGTGATCAGTGTATGTCCAGCCACGTGATCAGTGCATGATAGCCACCTGATCAGGGCATGATCAGCCACATGATCAGTGCATGATCAATTACGTGATCAATGCATGATCAGTCACGTGACCAGTACATGGTAGCTACTTGATCATTGCCTGATCAGCCACATGATCAGTGCATGATAGCACGTGATCAGTGCATGATCAGTCATGTGATACGTGTGTGATCAGCCACGTGATCAGTGCATGATATCCACGTGATCAGTGCATGACAGCCACGTGATCAGTGCATGAGAGCCACGTGATCAGTGCATGATCAGTCACGTGATACATGTGTGATCAGCCACGTGATCAGTGCATGATGAGCCACGTGATCAGTGCAGGATCAATTACGTGATCAGTGCATGATCAGTCACGTGACCAGTACATGGTTGCTACGTGATCGTTGCATGATCAGCCACGTGAGCAGAGCATGATAGCCACGTGGTCAGTGCATGATCAGTCATGTGATCAGTACATGATCAGTCACGTGAACAGTGCATGATCATTTACGTGATCTTTGCATGATCAGTCACGTTACCAGTATATGGTTGCTACGTGATCATTCCATGACGAGCCACGTGAGCAGTGCATGATAGCCACGTGATGTGTGCATGAGTTACGTGAGCAGAGTATGATCAGCCACGTGATCAGTGCATGAGTGCCACGTGATCAGTGCATGATATGTCACGTGACAGGTGTGTGATCAGCCACGTGAACAGTGCATGTTCAGCCACGTGATCAGTGCATGATAGCCACGTGATCAGTGCATGATCAGTTACGTGAGCAGTGTATGATCAGCCACGTGATCAGTGCATGGTCAGACACGTGAACAGTGTATGATCAGCCACGTGATCAGTGCATGATATCCAAGTGATCAGTGCATGATCATCACGTGATCAGTGTATGATCAGCCACGTGAACAGTGCATGCTCAGTCACGTGATCTGGGCCTGCTGAGCTGCGTGATTACTGTCTGCTCATCTGCTTGACAATTGCCAGCTGAGCTGCACGATTCCTGCCTGTCATCTGCTTGACAATTGCCAGCTGTGCTGCGTAATTCCTGCCTGCTCAGCTGCTTGATTATTGCCAGCTGAGCAGCATGATTCCTCACACCTGTGTTCCATGATTATTGCCTGCTGACTGTTTGATTCGTGCCTACTCAGCTCTTTGTTTATTGCCTCCAGAGGCACATGATCACTGTATGATAGCAAACATGATCAGCGCATGATCAGTCACATGATCAGCGCCATTAAGTCACGTGATCACTACATGATAGTCATGTGATCAGTCCATGCTCAGTCACGGTATCAGTGCATGATCAGCCACGTGATCAGTGCATGATCTGTCACAAAATTAGTGTATGATCATCCACGTGATCAGTGCACGGGCAGTCATGTGATCAGTGCATGATATAGACGTGAACTGTGCATGATCAGTCTCGTGATCAGTGCATGATCAGTCACCTGATGGGTGTATGATCATTCATGTGACCTGTACATGGTAGCTACATGATCATTGCATGATAAGCCACGTGAGTAGTTCATGATAGCCACGTGATAACTGCATGATCAGTCACGTGATCAGTGCATGATCAGTCATGTGACCAGTACATGGTCGCTGCGTGATCATGGCATGATCAGCCACGTGAGCAGTGCATGATAGCCACGTGATCAGTGCATGATCAGACACGAGATCAGTGCATGATCAGTCACGTGATCAGTGCATGATCAGCCACGTGATCAGTGCATGACCAGGCGCGTGATCAGTGTATGTCCAGCCAAGCGATGAGTGCATGATAGCCACGTGATCAGTGCATGATCAGTCACGTGATCAGTGCATGATCAGTTATGTGATCAGTGTATGATCAGACACGTGATCAGTGCATGATCAGCCACATGATCAGTGCATGATCAATTACGTGATCAGTGCATGATCAGTCACGTGACCAGTACATGGTAGCTACGTGATCATTGCCTGATCAGCCACGTGATCAGTGCATGATAGCCACATGATCAGTGCATGATCAGTCACGTGATACGTGTGTGATCAGCCACGTGATCAGTGCATAATCTCCACGTGATCAGTGCATGATCAGCCACGTGATCAGTGCATGAGAGCCACGTGATCAGTGCATGATCAGTCACGTGATACATGTGTGATCAGCCACGCGATCAGTGCATGATGAGCCACGTGATCAGTGCATGATCAATTACGTGATCAGTGCATGATCAGTCACGTGAGGAGTACATGGTTGCTACGTGATCGTGCATGATCAGCCACGTGAGCAGAGCATGATAGCCACGTGGTCAGTGCATGATCAGTCACGTGATCAGTACATGATCAGTCACGTGAACAGTGCATGATCAGTTACGTGATCAGTGCATGATCAGTCACGTGACCAGTATATGGTTGCTACGTGATCATTCCATGATCAGCCACGTGAGCAGTGCATGATAGCCACGTGATCTGTGCATGAGTTATGTGAGCAGAGTATGATCAGCCACGTGATCAGTGCATGAGTGCCACGAGATCAGTGCATGATATGTCACGTGACATGTGTGTGATCAGCCACATGAACAGTGCATGATCAGCCACGTGATCAGTGCATGATAGCCACGTGATCAGTGCATGATCAGTTACGTGAGCAGTGTATGATCAGCCACGTGATCAGTGCATGGTCCGCCACGTGAACAGTGCATGATCATTTACGTGATCATTGCATGATCAGTCACGTTACCAGTATATTGTTGCTACGTGATCATTGCATGACGAGCCACGTGAGCAGTGCATGATAGCCACGTGATCAGTGCATGATCAGACACGAGATCAGTGCATGATCAGTCACGTGATCAGTGCATGATCAGCCACGTGATCAGTGCATGACCAGGCACGTGATCAGTGTATGTCCAGCCAAGTGATCAGTGCATGATGCCACGTGATCAGTGCATGATCAGCCACGTGATCAGTGCATGATCAGTCACGTGATCAGTTCATGATCAGTCACGTGAACAGTGCATGATCATTTACGTGATCTGTGCATGATCAGTCACGTGACCAGTATATGGTTGCTACGTGATCATTCCATGACGAGCCACGTGAGCAGTGCATGATAGCCACGTGATGTGTGCATGATCAGTTACGTGAGCAGAGTATGATCAGCCACGTGATCAGTGCATGAGTGCCACGTGATCAGTGCATGATATATCACGTGACAGGGGTGTGATCAGCCACGTGAACAGTGCATGTTCAGCCACGTGATCAGTGCATGATAGCCACGTGATCAGTGCATGATCAGTTACGTGAGCAGTGTATGATCAGCCACGTGATCAGTGCATGGTCAGACACGTGAACAGTGTATGATCAGCCACGTGATCAGTGCATGATATCCAAGTGATCAGTGCATGATCATCACGTGATCAGTGTATGATCAGCCACGTGAACAGTGCATGCTCAGTCACGTGATCTGGGCCTGCTGAGCTGCGTGATTACTGTCTGCCCATCTGCTTGACAATTGCCAGCTGAGCTGCACGATTTCTGCCTGTCATCTGCTTGACAATTGCCAGCTGTGCTGCGTAATTCCTGCCTGCTCAGCTGCTTGATTATTGCCAGCTGAGCAGCATGATTCCTCACACCTGAGTTCCATGATTATTGCCTGCTGACTGTTTGATTCGTGCCTACTCAGCTCTTTGTTTATTGCCTCCAGAGGCACATGATCAGTGTATGATAGCAAACATGATCAGCGCATGATCAGTCACATGATCAGCGCCATTAAGTTACGTGGTCACTACATGATAGTCATGTGATCAGTCCATGCTCAGTCACGGTATCAGTGCATGATCAGCCACGTGATCAGTGAATGATCTGTCACAAGATTAGTGTATGATCATCCACGTGATCAGTGCACGGGCAGTCATGTGATCAGTGCATGACATAGACGTGATCAGTGCATGATCAGTCTCGTGATCAGTGCATGATAGCCACGTGATCAGTGCATGATGAGTCACCTGATGGGTGTATGATCATTCACGTGACCTGTACATGGTAGCTACATGATCATTGCATGATCAGCCACGTGAGTAGTTCATGATAGCCACGTGATCACTGCATGATCAGTCACGTGATAAGTGCATGATCAGTCATGTGACCAGTACATGATAGCTGCGTGATTATGGCATGATCAGCCACGTGAGCAGTGCATGACAGCCACGTGATCACTGCATGATCAGTCACGTGATCAGTGCATGATCAGCCACGTGATCGGTGCATGACCAGGCACGTGATCAGTGTATGTCCAGCCAAGTGATCAGTGCATGATAGCCACCTGATCAGTGCATGATCAGCCACATGATCAGTGCATGATCAATTACGTGATCAGTGCATGATCAGTCACGTGACCAGTACATGATAGCTACTTGATCATTGCCTGATCAGCCACATGATCAGTGCATTATAGCCACGTGATCAGTGCATGATCAGTCATGTGATACGTGTGTGATCAGCCACGTGATCAGTGCATGATATCCACGTGATCAGTGCATGACAGCCACGTGATCAGTGCATGAGAGCCACGTGATCAGTGCATGATCAGTCACGTGATACATGTGTGATCAGCCACGTGATCAGTGCATGATGAGCCACGTGATCAGTGCAGGATCAATTACGTGATCAGTGCATGATCAGTCACGTGACCAGTACATGGTTGCTACGTGATCGTTGCATGATCAGCCACGTGAGCAGAGCATGATAGCCACGTGGTGAGTGCATGATCAGTCACGTGATCAGTACATGATCAGTCACGTGAACAGTGCATGATCATTTACGTGATCTTGCATGATCAGTCACGTTACCAGTATATGGTTGCTCGTGATCATTCCATGACGAGCCACGTGAGCAGTGCATGATAGCCACGTGATGTGTGCATGAGTTACGTGAGCAGAGTATGATCAGCCACGTGATCAGTGCATGAGTGCCACGTGATCAGTGCATGATATGTCACGTGACAGGTGTGTGATCAGCCACGTGAACAGTGCATGTTCAGCCACGTGATCAGTGCATGATAGCCACGTGATCAGTGCATGATCAGTTACGTGAGCAGTGTATGATCAGCCACGTGATCAGTGCATGGTCAGACACATGAACAGTGTATGATCAGCCACGTGATCAGTGCATGATATCCAAGTGATCAGTGCATGATCATCACGTGATCAGTGTATGATCAGCCACGTGAACAGTGCATGCTCAGTCACGTGATCTGGGCCTGCTGAGCTGCGTGATTACTGTCTGCTCATCTGCTTGACAATTGCCAGCTGAGCTGCACGATTCCTGCCTGTCATCTGCTTGACAATTGCCAGCTGTGCTGCGTAATTCCTGCCTGCTCAGCTGCTTGATTATTGCCAGCTGAGCAGCATGATTCCTCACACCTGTGTTCCATGATTATTGCCTGCTGACTGTTTGATTCGTGCCTACTCAGCTCTTTGTTTATTGCCTCCAGAGGCACATGATCACTGTATGATAGCAAACATGATCAGCGCATGATCAGTCACATGATCAGCGCCATTAAGTCACGTGATCACTACATGATAGTCATGTGATCAGTCCATGCTCAGTCACGGTATCAGTGCATGATCAGCCACGTGATCAGTGCATGATCTGTCACAAAATTAGTGTATGATCATCCACGTGATCAGTGCACGGGCAGTCATGTGATCAGTGCATGATATAGACGTGAACTGTGCATGATCAGTCTCGTGATCAGTGCATGATCAGTCACCTGATGGGTGTATGATCATTCATCTGACCTGTACATGGTAGCTACATGATCATTGCATGATAAGTCACGTGAGTAGTTCATGATAGCCACGTGATAACTGCATGATCAGTCACGTGATCAGTGCATGATCAGTCACGTGACCAGTACATGGTCGCTGCGTGATCATGGCATGATCAGCCACGTGAGCAGTGCATGATAGCCACGTGATCAGTGCATGATCAGACACGAGATCAGTGCATGATCAGTCACATGATCAGTGCATGATCAGCCACGTGATCAGTGCATGACCAGGCATGTGATCAGTGTATGTCCAGCCAAGTGATGAGTGCATGATAGCCACGTGATCAGTGCATGATCAGTCACGTGATCAGTGCATGATCAGTTATGTGATCAGTGTATGATCAGCCACGTGATCAGTGCATGATCAGCCACATGATCAGTGCATGATCAATTACGTGATCAGTGCATGATCAGTCACGTGACCAGTACATGGTCGCTACGTGATCATTGCCTGATCAGCCACGTGATCAGTGCATGATAGCCACGTGATCAGTGCATGATCAGTCACGTGATACATGTGTGATCAGCCACGCGATCAGTGCATGATGAGCCACGTGATCAGTGCAGGATCAATTACGTGATTAGTGCATGATCAGTCACGTGACCAGTACATGGTTGCTACGTGATCGTTGCATGATCAGCCACGTGAGCAGAGCATGATAGCCACGTGGTCAGTGCATGATCAGTCACGTGATCAGTACATGATCAGTCACGTGAACAGTGCATGATCATTTACGTGATCTTTGAATGATCAGTAACGTGACCAGTATATCGTTGCTACGTGATCATTCCATGACAGCCACGTGAGCAGTGCATGATAGCCACGTGATATGTGCATGAGTTATGTGAGCAGAGTATGATCAGCCACGTGATCAGTGCATGATGCCACGTGATCAGTGCATGATATGTCAAGTGACATGTGTGTGATCAGCCACATGAACAGTGCATGATGAGCCACGTGATCAGTGCAGGATCAATTACGTGATTAGTGCATGATCAGTCACGTGACCAGTACATGGTAGCTACGTGATCATTGCCTGATCAGCCACGTGATCAGTGCATGATAGCCACGTGATCAGTGCATGATAGTCACGTGATCAGTGCATGATCAGTCATGTGATACGTGTGTGATCAGCCACGTGATCAGTGCATGATAGCCACGTGATCAGTGCATGACAGCCACGTGATCAGTGCATGAGCCACGTGATCAGTGCATGATCAGTCACGTGATCATGTGTGATCAGCCACGTGATCAGTGCATGATGAGCCACGTGATCAGTGCAGGATCAATTACGTGATCAGTGCATGATCAGTCACGTGACCAGTACATGGTAGCTACGTGATCGTTGCATGATCAGCCACGTGAGCAGAGCATGATAGCCACGTGGTCAGTGCATGATCAGTCACGTGATCAGTGCATGATCAGTCACGTGAACAGTGCATGATCATCTACGTGATCTGTGCATGATCAGTCACGTGACCAGTATATGGTTGCTACGTAATCATTCCATGACGAGCCACGTGAGCAGTGCATGATTGCCACGTGTTCAGTGCATGATCAGACACGAGATCAGTGCATGATCAGTCACGTGATCAGTGCATGATCAGCCACGTGATCAGTGCATGACCAGCACGTGATCAGTGTATGTCCAGCCAAGTGATCAGTGCATGATCAGCCACGTGATCAGTGCATGATCAGCCACGTGATCAGTGCATGATCAGTCACGTGATCAGTACATGATCAGTCACGTGAACAGTGCATGATCATTTACGTGATCTGTGCATGATCAGTCACGTGACCAGTATATGGTTGCTCCGTGATCATTCCATGACGAGCCACGTGAGCAGTGCATGATAGCCACGTGATGTGCATGATCAGTTACGTGAGCAGAGTATGATCAGCCACGTGATCAGTGCATGAGTGCCACGTGATCAGTGCATGATATGTCACGTGACATGTGTGTGATCAGCCACATGAACAGTGCATGTTCAGCCACGTGATCAGTGCATGATAGCCACGTGATCAGTGCATGATCAGTTACGTGAGCAGTGTATGATCAGCCACGTGATCAGTGCATGGTCAGACACGTGAACAGTGTATGATCAGCCACGTGATCAGTGCATGATATCCAAGTGATCAGTGCATGATCATCACGTGATCAGTGTATGATCAGCCACGTGAACAGTGCATGCTCAGTCACGTGATCTGGGCCTGCTGAGCTGCGTGATTACTGTCTGCTCATCTGCTTGACAATTGCCAGCTGAGCTGCGTAATTCCTGCCTGCTCAGCTGCTTGATTATTGCCAGCTGAGCAGCATGATTCCTCACACCTGAGTTCCATGATTATTGCCTGCTGACTGTTTGATTCGTGCCTACTCAGCTCTTTGTTAATTGCCTCCAGAGGCACATGATCAGTGTATGATAGCAAACATGATCAGCGCATGATCAGTCACATGATCAGAGCCATTAAGTCACGTGATCACTACATGATAGTCATGTGATCAGTCCATGCTCAGTCACGGTATCAGTGCATGATCAGCCACGTGATCAGTGCATGATCTGTCACATGATTAGTGTATGATCATCCACGTGATCAGTGCATGGGCAGTCATGTGATCAGTGCATGATATAGACGTGATCAGTGCATGATCAGTCTCGTGATCAGTGCATGATAGCCACGTGATCAGTGCATGATCAGTCACCTGATGGGTGTATGATCATTCACGTGACCTGTACATGGTAGCTACATGATCATTGCATGATCAGCCAAGTGAGTAGTTCATGATAGCCACGTGATCAGTGCATGATCAGTCACGTGATCAGTGCATGATCAGTCATGTGACCAGTACATGATAGCTGCGTGATCATGGCATGATCAGCCACGTGATCAGTGCATGATCAGCCACGTGATCAGTGCATGATCAGCCGTGATCAGTGCATGATCAGGCACGTGATCAGTGCATGATCAGCCAAGTGATCAGTGCATGATCAGCCACGTGATCAGTGCATGATCAGCCACGTGATCAGTGCATGATCAGCCGTGATCAGTGCATGATCAGTCACGTGATCAGTGCATGATAGCTCGTGATCAGTGCATGATCAGCCACATGATCAGTGCATGATCAGCCACGTGATCAGTGCATGATGCCACGTGATCAGTGCATGATCAGTCACGTGATCGTGTGTGATCAGCCACGTGATCAGTGCATGATAGCCACGTGATCAGTGCATGATCAGCCACGTGATCAGTGCATGATCAGCCACGTGATCAGTGCATGATCAGTTACGTGATCAGTGCATGATCAGTCACGTGACAGTGCATGGTTGCTACGTGATCGTTGCATGATCAGCCACGTGATCAGTGCATGATAGCCACGTGATCAGTGCATGATCAGTCACGTGATCAGTGCATGATCAGTCATGTGATCAGTGCATGATAGCTCGTGATCATGCATGATCAGCCACGTGATCAGTGCATGATAGCCACGTGATCAGTGCATGATCAGTCACGTGATCAGTGCATGATCAGCCACGTGATCAGTGCATGATCAGCCACGTGATCAGTGCATGATCAGCCACGTGATCAGTGTATGATCAGCCACGTGATCAGTGCATGATAGCCACGTGATCAGTGCATGATCAGTCACGTGATCAGTGCATGATCAGTTACGTGATCAGTGCATGATCAGCCACGTGATCAGTGCATGATCAGCCACGTGATCAGTGCATGATCAATTACGTGATCAGTGCATGATCAGTCACGTGACCAGTGCATGGTAGCTACGTGATCATTGCATGATCAGCCACGTGATCAGTGCATGATGCCACGTGATCAGTGCATGATAGCCACGTGATCAGTGCATGATCAGTCATGTGATACGTGTGTGATCAGCCACGTGATCAGTGCATGATATCCACGTGATCAGTGCATGACAGCCACGTGATCAGTGCATGATGAGCCACGTGATCAGTGCATGATCAATTACGTGATCAGTGCATGATCAGTCACGTGACCAGTACATGATTGCTATGTGATCATTGCATGATCAGCCACGTGATCAGTGCATGATAGCCACGTGATCAGTGCATGATCAGTCACGTGATCAGTGCATGATCAGTCACGTGATCAGCATGATCAGTCACGTGATCAGTGCATGATCATTCGTGATCAGTGCATGATCAGTCACGTGACCAGTATATGGTTGCTCCGTGATCATTCCATGACGAGCCACGTGAGCAGTGCATGATAGCCACGTGATGTGTGCATGATCAGTTACGTGAGCAGAGTATGATCAGCCACGTGATCAGTGCATGAGTGCCACGTGATCAGTGCATGATATGTCACGTGACAGGTGTGTGATCAGCCACGTGATCAGTGCATGTTCAGCCACGTGATCAGTGCATGATAGCCACGTGATCAGTGCATGATCAGTTACGTGAGCAGTGTATGATCAGCCACGTGATCAGTGCATGGTCACACGTGAACAGTGCATGATCAGCCACGTGATCAGTGCATGATATCCGTGATCAGTGCATGATCATCACGTGATCAGTGTATGATCAGCCACGTGAACAGTGCATGCTCAGTCACGTGATCTGGGCCTGCTGAGCTGCGTGATTACTGTCTGCTCATCTGCTTGACAATGCCAGCTGTGCTGCGTAATTCCTGCCTGCTCAGCTGCTTGATTATTGCCAGCTGAGCAGCATGATTCCTCACACCTGAGTTCCATGATTATTGCCTGCTGACTGTTTGATTCGTGCCTACTCAGCTCTTTGTTAATTGCCTCCAGAGGCACATGATCAGTGTATGATAGCAAACATGATCAGCGCATGATCAGTCACATGATCAGCGCCATTAAGTCACGTGATCACTACATGATAGTCATGTGATCAGTCCATGCTCAGTCACGGTATCAGTGCATGATCAGCCACGTGATCAGTGCATGATCTGTCACAGATTAGTGTATGATCATCCACGTGATCAGTGCATGCAGTCATGTGATCAGTGCATGATAAGACGTGATCAGTGCATGATCAGTCTCGTGATCAGTGCATGATAGTCACGTGATCAGTGCATGATCAGTCACCTGATGGGTGTATGATCATTCACGTGACCTGTACATGGTAGCTACATGATCATTGCATGATCAGCCAAGTGAGTAGTTCATGATAGCCACGTGATCAGTGCATGATCAGTCACGTGATCAGTGCATGATCAGTCATGTGACCAGTACGCATAGCTGCGTGATCATGGCATGATCAGCCACGTGATCAGTGCATGATCAGCCACGTGATCAGTGCATGATCAGCCGTGATCAGTGCATGATCAGTCACGTGATCAGTGCATGATCAGCCACGTGATCAGTATGCATCAGCCACGTGATCAGTGCATGATCAGCCATGATCAGTGCATGATCAGTTCGTGATCAGTGCATGATCAGTCACGTGATCAGTGCATGATAGCTACGTGATCAGTGCATGATCAGCCATGATCAGTGCATGATAGCCACGTGATCAGTGCATGATAGCCACGTGATCAGTGCATGATCAGTCACGTGATCGTGTATGATCAGCCACGTGATCAGTGCATGATAGCCGTGATCAGTGCATGATCAGTCACGTGATCAGTGCATGATCAGTCACGTGACCAGTGCATGATAGCTGCGTGATCATGCATGATCAGCCACGTGATCAGTGCATGATCAGCCACGTGATCAGTGCATGATCATCACGTGATCAGTGCATGATCAGCCACGTGATCAGTGCATGATCAGCCACGTGATCAGTGCATGATCAGCCACGTGATCAGTGTATGATCAGCCACGTGATCAGTGCATGATATACGTGATCAGTGCATGATCAGTCACGTGATCAGTGCATGATCAGTTACGTGATCAGTGCATGATCAGCCACGTGATCAGTGCATGATCAGCCACGTGATCAGTGCATGATCAATTCGTGATCAGTGCATGATCAGTCACGTGACCAGTACATGGTAGCTCGTGATCATTGCCTGATCAGCCACGTGATCAGTGCATGATAGCCACGTGATCAGTGCATGATAGCCACGTGATCAGTGCATGATCAGTCACGTGATCGTGTGTGATCAGCCACGTGATCAGTGCATGATATCCACGTGATCAGTGCATGATCAGCCACGTGATCAGTGCATGATGAGCCACGTGATCAGTGCATGATCAATCACGTGATCAGTGCATGATCAGTCACGTGATCAGTACATGGTTGCTACGTGATCAGTGCATGATCAGCCACGTGAGCAGTGCATGATAGCCGTGATCAGTGCATGATCAGTCACGTGATCAGTGCATGATCAGTCACGTGATCAGTACATGATCAGTCACGTGATCAGTGCATGATCATTACGTGATCTGTGCATGATCAGTCACGTGACCAGTATATGGTTGCTCCGTGATCATTCCATGACGAGCCACGTGAGCAGTGCATGATAGCCACGTGATGTGTGCATGATCAGTTACGTGAGCAGAGTATGATCAGCCACGTGATCAGTGCATGAGTGCCACGTGATCAGTGCATGATATGTCACGTGACAGATGTGTGATCAGCCACGTGAACAGTGCATGTTCAGCCACGTGATCAGTGCATGATAGCCACGTGATCAGTGCATGATCAGTTACGTGAGCAGTGTATGATCAGCCACGTGATCAGTGCATGGTCAGACACGTGAACAGTGTATGATCAGCCACGTGATCAGTGCATGATATCCAAGTGATCAGTGCATGATCATCACGTGATCAGTGTATGATCAGCCACGTGAACAGTGCATGCTCAGTCACGTGATCAGGGCCTGCTGAGCTGCGTGATTACTGTCTGCTCATCTGCTGACAATTGCCAGCTGTGCTGCGTAATTCCTGCCTGCTCAGCTGCTTGATTATTGCCAGCTGAGCAGCATGATTCCTCACACCTGAGTTCCATGATTATTGCCTGCTGACTGTTTGATTCGTGCCTACTCAGCTCTTTGTTAATTGCCTCCAGAGGCACATGATCAGTGTATGATAGCAAACATGATCAGCGCATGATCAGTCACATGATCAGCGCCATTAAGTCACGTGATCACTACATGATAGTCATGTGATCAGTCCATGCTCAGTCACGGTATCAGTGCATGATCAGCCACGTGATCAGTGCATGATCTGTCACAAGATTAGTGTATGATCATCCACGTGATCAGTGCATGGCAGTCATGTGATCAGTGCATGATATAGACGTGATAAGTGCATGATCAGTCTCGTGATCAGTGCATGATAGCCACGTGATCAGTGCATGATGAGTCACCTGATGGGTGTATGATCATTCACGTGACCTGTACATGGTAGCTACATGACCATTGCATGATCAGCCAAGTGAGTAGTTCATGATAGCCACGTGATCAGTGCATGATCAGTCACGTGATCAGTGCATGATCAGTCATGTGACCAGTACATGATAGCTGCGTGATCATGGCATGATCAGCCACGTGATCAGTGCATGATCAGCCACGTGATCAGTGCATGATCAGCCACGTGATCAGTGCATGATCAGCCACGTGATCAGTGCATGATCAGCCACGTGATCAGTGCATGATCAGCCACGTGATCAGTGCATGATCAGCCACGTGATCAGTGCATGATCAGTTCGTGATCAGTGCATGATCAGTCACGTGATCAGTGCATGATAGCTCACGTGATCAGTGCATGATCAGCCACGTGATCAGTGCATGATAGCCACGTGATCAGTGCATGATCAGCCACGTGATCAGTGCATGATCAGTCACGTGATCAGTGTGTGATCAGCCACGTGATCAGTGCATGATATCCACGTGATCAGTGCATGATCAGCCACGTGATCAGTGCATGATCAGCCACGTGATCAGTGCATGATCAGTCACGTGATCAGTGCATGATCAGTCACGTGATCAGTGCATGATAGCTACGTGATCAGTGCATGATCAGCCACGTGATCAGTGCATGATAGCCACGTGATCAGTGCATGATCAGTCGTGATCAGTGCATGATCAGTCACGTGATCAGTGCATGATAGCTGCGTGATCATGGCATGATCAGCCACGTGATCAGTGCATGACAGCGTGATCAGTGCATGATCAGTCACGTGATCAGTGCATGATCAGCCACGTGATCAGTGCATGATCAGCCACGTGATCAGTGCATGATCAGGCACGTGATCAGTGCATGATCAGCCACGTGATCAGTGCATGATCAGCCACGTGATCAGTGCATGATCAGTCACGTGATCAGTGCATGATCAGTCACGTGATCAGTGCATGATCAGCCACGTGATCAGTGCATGATCAGCCACGTGATCAGTGCATGATCAGTCACGTGATCAGTGCATGATCAGTCACGTGACCAGTGCATGATAGCTACGTGATCATTGCATGATCAGCCATGATCAGTGCATGATAGCCACGTGATCAGTGCATGATAGCCACGTGATCAGTGCATGATCAGTCACGTGATCGTGCATGATCAGCCACGTGATCAGTGCATGATAGCCACGTGATCAGTGCATGATCAGCCACGTGATCAGTGCATGATCAGCCACGTGATCAGTGCATGATCAGTCACGTGATCAGTGCATGATCAGTCACGTGATCAGTGCATGATAGCTACGTGATCAGTGCATGATCAGCCACGTGATCAGTGCATGATAGCCACGTGATCAGTGCATGATCAGTCACGTGATCAGTGCATGATCAGTCACGTGATCAGTGCATGATCAGTTACGTGATCAGTGCATGATCAGTCACGTGACCAGTATATGGTAGCCACGTGATCATTGCATGATCAGCCACGTGATCAGTGCATGATAGCCACGTGATCAGTGCATGATCAGTGATCAGTGCATGATCAGCCACGTGATCAGTGCATGATGCCACGTGATCAGTGCATGATAGTCACGTGATCAGTGTGTGATCAGCCACGTGATCAGTGCATGATCAGCCACGTGATCAGTGCATGATAGCCACGTGATCAGTGCATGATCAGTCACGTGATCAGTGCATGATCAGCCACGTGATCAGTGCATGATCAGCACGTGATCAGTGCATGATCAGCCACGTGATCAGTGCATGATCAGTCACGTGATCAGTGCATGATCAGCCACGTGATCAGTGCATGATGCCACGTGATCAGTGCATGATCAGTCACGTGATCAGTGCATGATCAGCACGTGATCAGTGCATGATCATTTACGTGATCAGTGCATGATCAGTCACGTGACCAGTATATGGTTGCTACGTGATCATTCCATGACGAGCCACGTGAGCAGTGCATGATAGCCACGTGATGTGTGCATGATCAGTTACGTGAGCAGAGTATGATCAGCCACGTCAGTGCATGAGTGCCACGTGATCAGTGCATGATATGTCACGTGACAGGTGTGTGATCAGCCACGTGAACAGTGCATGTTCAGCCACGTGATCAGTGCATGATAGCCACGTGATCAGTGCATGATCAGTTACGTGAGCAGTGTATGATCAGCCACGTGATCAGTGCATGGTCAGACACGTGAACAGTGTATGATCAGCCACGTGATCAGTGCATGATATCCAAGTGATCAGTGCATGATCATCACGTGATCAGTGTATGATCAGCCACGTGAACAGTGCATGCTCAGTCACGTGATCTGGGCCTGCTGAGCTGCGTGATTACTGTCTGCTCATCTGCTTGACAATTGCCAGCTGAGCTGCACGATTCCTGCCTGTCATCTGCTTGACAATTGCCAGCTGTGCTGCGTAATTCCTGCCTGCTCAGCTGCTTGATTATTGCCAGCTGAGCAGCATGATTCCTCACACCTGAGTTCCATGATTATTGCCTGCTGACTGTTTGATTCGTGCCTACTCAGCTCTTTGTTTATTGCCTCCAGAGGCACATGATCAGTGTATGATAGCAAACATGATCAGCGCATGATCAGTCACATGATCAGCGCCATTAAGTCACGTGATCACTACATGATAGTCATGTGATCAGTCCATGCTCAGTCACGGTATCAGTGCATGATCAGCCACGTGATCAGTGCATGATCTGTCACATGATTAGTGTATGATCATCCACGTGATCAGTGCATGGGCAGTCATGTGATCAGTGCATGATATAGACGTGATCAGTGCATGATCAGTCTCGTGATCAGTGCATGATAGCCACGTGATCAGTGCATGATCAGTCACCTGATGGGTGTATGATCATTCACGTGACCTGTACATGGTAGCTACATGATCATTGCATGATCAGCCACGTGAGTAGTGCATGATAGCCACGTGATCACTGCATGATCAGTCACGTGATCAGTGCATGATCAGTCATGTGACCAGTACATGATAGCTGCGTGATCATGGCATGATCAGCCACGTGATCAGTGCATGATAGCCACGTGATCAGTGCATGATCAGTCACGTGATCAGTGCATGATCAGCCACGTGATCAGTGCATGATCAGCACGTGATCAGTGTATGATCAGCCACGTGATCAGTGCATGATAGCCACGTGATCAGTGCATGATCAGCCACGTGATCAGTGCATGATCAATTCGTGATCAGTGCATGATCAGTCACGTGATCAGTACATGGTAGCTACGTGATCATTGCATGATCAGCCACGTGATCAGTGCATGATAGCCACGTGATCAGTGCATGATCAGTCATGTGATACGTGTGTGATCAGCCACGTGATCAGTGCATGATATCCACGTGATCAGTGCATGACAGCCACGTGATCAGTGCATGATAGCCACGTGATCAGTGCATGATCAGTCACGTGATACATGTGTGATCAGCCACGTGATCAGTGCATGATGAGCCACGTGATCAGTGCAGGATCAATTACGTGATCAGTGCATGATCAGTCACGTGACCAGTACATGGTTGCTACGTGATCGTTGCATGATCAGCCACGTGAGCAGAGCATGATAGCCACGTGATCAGTGCATGATCAGTCACGTGATCAGTACATGATCAGTCACGTGAACTGTGCATGATCATTTACGTGATCTTTGCATGATCAGTCACGTGACCAGTATATGGTTGCTACGTGATCATTCCATGACGAGCCACGTGAGCAGTGCATGATAGCCACGTGATGTGTGCATGAGTTACGTGAGCAGAGTATGATCAGCCACGTGATCAGTGCATGAGTGCCACGTGATCAGTGCATGATATGTCACGTGACAGGTGTGTGATCAGCCACGTGAACAGTGCATGTTCAGCCACGTGATCAGTGCATGATAGCCACGTGATCAGTGCATGATCAGTTACGTGAGCAGTGTATGATCAGCCACGTGATCAGTGCATGGTCAGACACGTGAACAGTGTATGATCAGCCACGTGATCAGTGCATGATATCCAAGTGATCAGTGCATGATCATCACGTGATCAGTGTATGATCAGCCACGTGAACAGTGCATGCTCAGTCACGTGATCTGGGCCTGCTGAGCTGCGTGATTACTGTCTGCTCATCTGCTTGACAATTGCCAGCTGAGCTGCACGATTCCTGCCTGTCATCTGCTTGACAATTGCCAGCTGTGCTGCGTAATTCCTGCCTGCTCAGCTGCTTGATTATTGCCAGCTGAGCAGCATGATTCCTCACACCTGAGTTCCATGATTATTGCCTGCTGACTGTTTGATTCGTGCCTACTCAGCTCTTTGTTTATTGCCTCCAGAGGCACATGATCAGTGTATGATAGCAAACATGATCAGCGCATGATCAGTCACATGATCAGCGCCATTAAGTCACGTGATCACTACATGATAGTCATGTGATCAGTCCATGCTCAGTCACGGTATCAGTGCATGATCAGCCACGTGATCAGTGCATGATCTGTCACATGATTAGTGTATGATCATCCACGTGATCAGTGCATGGGCAGTCATGTGATCAGTGCATGATATAGACGTGATCAGTGCATGATCAGTCACGTGATCAGTGCATGATCAGTCACCTGATGGGTGTATGATCATTCATGTGACCTGTACATGGTAGCTACATGATCATTGCATGATAAGCCACGTGAGTAGTGCATGATAGCCACGTGATCAGTGCATGATCAGTCACGTGATCAGTGCATGATCAGTCATGTGACCAGTACATGGTCGCTGCGTGATCATGGCATGATCAGCCACGTGAGCAGTGCATGATAGCCACGTGATCAGTGCATGATCAGTCACGTGATCAGTGCATGATCAGTCACGTGATCAGTGCATGATCAGCCACGTGATCAGTGCATGATCAGCACGTGATCAGTGTATGTCAGCCACGTGATCAGTGCATGATAGCCACGTGATCAGTGCATGATCAGTCACGTGATCAGTGCATGATCAGTCACGTGATCAGTGCATGATCAGCCACGTGATCAGTGCATGATCAGCCACGTGATCAGTGCATGATCAATTCGTGATCAGTGCATGATCAGTCACGTGATCAGTACATGATAGCTACGTGATCAGTGCATGATCAGCCACGTGATCAGTGCATGATAGCCACGTGATCAGTGCATGATCAGTCACGTGATCATGTGTGATCAGCCACGTGATCAGTGCATGATGAGCCACGTGATCAGTGCATGATCAATTACGTGATCAGTGCATGATCAGTCACGTGATCAGTGCATGGTTGCTACGTGATCGTTGCATGATCAGCCACGTGATCAGTGCATGATAGCCACGTGATCAGTGCATGATCAGTCACGTGATCAGTGCATGATCAGTCACGTGATCAGTGCATGATCAGCCGTGATCAGTGCATGATCAGTCACGTGATCAGTATATGTTGCTACGTGATCAGTGCATGATCAGCCACGTGATCAGTGCATGATAGCCACGTGATCAGTGCATGAGTCACGTGATCAGTGTATGATCAGCCACGTGATCAGTGCATGATGCCACGTGATCAGTGCATGATATGTCACGTGACAGTGTGTGATCAGCCACGTGATCAGTGCATGATCAGCCACGTGATCAGTGCATGATCAGTTACGTGATCAGTGCATGATCAGTCACGTGATCAGTGCATGATAGCTACGTGATCAGTGCATGATCAGCCACGTGATCAGTGCATGATAGCCACGTGATCAGTGCATGATCAGCCACGTGATCAGTGCATGATCAGTCACGTGATCAGTGTGTGATCAGCCACGTGATCAGTGCATGATAGCCACGTGATCAGTGCATGATCAGCCACGTGATCAGTGCATGATAGCCACGTGATCAGTGCATGATCAGTCACGTGATCATGTGTGATCAGCCACGTGATCAGTGCATGATCAGCCACGTGATCAGTGCATGATCAGTTACGTGATCAGTGCATGATCAGTCACGTGACCAGTACATGTAGCTACGTGATCGTTGCATGATCAGCCACGTGATCAGTGCATGATAGCCACGTGATCAGTGCATGATCAGTCACGTGATCAGTGCATGATCAGTCACGTGATCAGTGCATGATCAGCCACGTGATCAGTGCATGATCAGTCACGTGACCAGTGCATGATAGCCACGTGATCAGTGCATGATCAGCCACGTGATCAGTGCATGATGCCACGTGATCAGTGCATGATCAGCCACGTGATCAGTGCATGATCAGTCACGTGATCAGTGCATGATCAGCCACGTGATCAGTGCATGATCAGCACGTGATCAGTGCATGTCCAGCCACGTGATCAGTGCATGATCAGCCACGTGATCAGTGCATGATCAGCCACGTGATCAGTGCATGATCAGTCACGTGATCAGTGCATGATCAGTCACGTGATCAGTGCATGATCATTCGTGATCAGTGCATGATCAGTCACGTGACCAGTATATGGTTGCTCCGTGATCATTCCATGACGAGCCACGTGAGCAGTGCATGATAGCCACGTAATGTGTGCATGATCAGTTACGTGAGCAGAGTATGATCAGCCACGTGATCAGTGCATGAGTGCCACGTGATCAGTGCATGATATGTCACGTGACAGTTGTGTGATCAGCCACATGAACAGTGCATGTTCAGACACGTGATCAGTGCATGATAGCCACGTGATCAGTGCATGATCAGTTACGTGAGCAGTGTATGATCAGCCACGTGATCAGTGCATGGTCAGACACGTGAACAGTGTATGATCAGCCACGTGATCAGTGCATGATATCCAAGTGATCAGTGCATGATCATCACGTGATCAGTGTATGATCAGCCACGTGAACAGTGCATGCTCAGTCACGTGATCTGGGCCTGCTGAGCTGCGTGATTACTGTCTGCTCATCTGCTTGACAATTGCCAGCTGTGCTGCGTAATTCCTGCCTGCTCAGCTGCTTGATTATTGCCAGCTGAGCAGCATGATTCCTCACACCTGAGTTCCATGATTATTGCCTGCTGACTGTTTGATTCGTGCCTACTCAGCTCTTTGTTTATTGCCTCCAGAGGCACATGATCAGTGTATGATAGCAAACATGATCAGCGCATGATCAGTCACATGATCAGCGCCATTAAGTCACGTGATCACTACATGATAGTCATGTGATCAGTCCATGCTCAGTCACGGTATCAGTGCATGATCAGCCACGTGATCAGTGCATGATCTGTCACATGATTAGTGTATGATCATCCACGTGATCAGTGCATGGGCAGTCATGTGATCAGTGCATGATATAGACGTGATCAGTGCATGATCAGTCTCGTGATCAGTGCATGATAGCCACGTGATCAGTGCATGATCAGTCACCTGATGGGTGTATGATCATTCACGTGACCTGTACATGGTAGCTACATGATCATTGCATGATCAGCCACGTGAGTAGTGCATGATAGCCACGTGATCACTGCATGATCAGTCACGTGATCAGTGCATGATCAGTCATGTGACCAGTACATGATAGCTGCGTGATCATGGCATGATCAGCCACGTGAGCAGTGCATGATAGCCACGTGATCAGTGCATGATCAGTCACGTGATCAGTGCATGATCAGTCACGTGATCAGTGCATGATCAGCCACGTGATCAGTGCATGATCAGGCACGTGATCAGTGCATGTCCAGCCACGTGATCAGTGCATGATAGCCACGTGATCAGTGCATGATCAGTCACGTGATCAGTGCATGATCAGTCATGTGATCAGTGTATGATCAGCCACGTGATCAGTGCATGATCAGCCACGTGATCAGTGCATGATCAATTCGTGATCAGTGCATGATCAGTCACGTGACCAGTGCATGGTAGCTACGTGATCAGTGCATGATCAGCCACGTGATCAGTGCATGATAGCCACGTGATCAGTGCATGATAGCCACGTGATCAGTGCATGATCAGTCATGTGATCGTGTGTGATCAGCCACGTGATCAGTGCATGATATCCACGTGATCAGTGCATGATCAGCCACGTGATCAGTGCATGATCAGCCACGTGATCAGTGCATGATCAATTACGTGATCAGTGCATGATCAGTCACGTGACCAGTACATGGTTGCTACGTGATCGTTGCATGATCAGCCACGTGAGCAGTGCATGATAGCCACGTGATCAGTGCATGATCAGTCACGTGATCAGTACATGATCAGTCACGTGAACAGTGCATGATCATTTACGTGATCAGTGCATGATCAGTCACGTGACCAGTATATGGTTGCTACGTGATCATTCCATGACGAGCCACGTGAGCAGTGCATGATAGCCACGTGATGTGTGCATGAGTTACGTGAGCAGAGTATGATCAGCCACGTGATCAGTGCATGAGTGCCACGTGATCAGTGCATGATATGTCACGTGACAGGTGTGTGATCAGCCACGTGAACAGTGCATGTTCAGCCACGTGATCAGTGCATGATAGCCACGTGATCAGTGCATGATCAGTTACGTGAGCAGTGTATGATCAGCCACGTGATCAGTGCATGGTCAGACACGTGATCAGTGTATGATCAGCCACGTGATCAGTGCATGATATCCACGTGATCAGTGCATGATCATCACGTGATCAGTGTATGATCAGCCACGTGAACAGTGCATGCTCAGTCACGTGATCTGGGCCTGCTGAGCTGCGTGATTACTGTCTGCTCATCTGCTTGACAATTGCCAGCTGTGCTGCGTAATTCCTGCCTGCTCAGCTGCTTGATTATTGCCAGCTGAGCAGCATGATTCCTCACACCTGAGTTCCATGATTATTGCCTGCTGACTGTTTGATTCGTGCCTACTCAGCTCTTTGTTAATTGCCTCCAGAGGCACATGATCAGTGTATGATAGCAAACATGATCAGCGCATGATCAGTCACATGATCAGCGCCATTAAGTCACGTGATCACTACATGATAGTCATGTGATCAGTCCATGCTCAGTCACGGTATCAGTGCATGATCAGCCACGTGATCAGTGCATGATCTGTCACATGATTAGTGTATGATCATCCACGTGATCAGTGCATGGGCAGTCATGTGATCAGTGCATGATATAGACGTGATCAGTGCATGATCAGTCACGTGATCAGTGCATGATAGTCACGTGATCAGTGCATGATCAGTCACCTGATGGGTGTATGATCATTCACGTGACCTGTACATGGTAGCTACATGATCATTGCATGATCAGCCACGTGAGTAGTGCATGATAGCCACGTGATCAGTGCATGATCAGTCACGTGATCAGTGCATGATCAGTCATGTGACCAGTACATGATAGCTGCGTGATCATGGCATGATCAGCCACGTGAGCAGTGCATGATAGCCACGTGATCAGTGCATGATCAGTCACGTGATCAGTGCATGATCAGTCACGTGATCAGTGCATGATCAGCCACGTGATCAGTGCATGATCAGGCACGTGATCAGTGTATGATCAGCCAAGTGATCAGTGCATGATAGCCACGTGATCAGTGCATGATCAGTCACGTGATCAGTGCATGATCAGTCATGTGATCAGTGCATGATCAGCCACGTGATCAGTGCATGATCAGCCACGTGATCAGTGCATGATCAATTACGTGATCAGTGCATGATCAGTCACGTGACCAGTACATGGTAGCTACGTGATCATTGCATGATCAGCCACGTGATCAGTGCATGATAGCCACGTGATCAGTGCATGATAGCCACGTGATCAGTGCATGATCAGTCATGTGATACGTGTGTGATCAGCCACGTGATCAGTGCATGATATCCACGTGATCAGTGCATGATCAGCCACGTGATCAGTGCATGATGAGCCACGTGATCAGTGCATGATCAATTACGTGATCAGTGCATGATCAGTCACGTGACCAGTACATGGTTGCTATGTGATCGTTGCATGATCAGCCACGTGAGCAGAGCATGATAGCCACGTGATCAGTGCATGATCAGTCACGTGATCAGTACATGATCAGTCACGTGAACAGTGCATGATCATTTACGTGATCAGTGCATGATCAGTCACGTGACCAGTATATGGTTGCTACGTGATCATTCCATGACGCCACGTGAGCAGTGCATGATAGCCACGTGATGTGTGCATGAGTTACGTGAGCAGAGTGATCAGCCACGTGATCAGTGCATGAGTGCCACGTGATCAGTGCATGATATGTCACGTGACAGGTGTGTGATCAGCCACGTGAACAGTGCATGTTCAGCCACGTGATCAGTGCATGATAGCCACGTGATCAGTGCATGATCAGTTACGTGAGCAGTGTATGATCAGCCACGTGATCAGTGCATGGTCAGACACGTGAACAGTGTATGATCAGCCACGTGATCAGTGCATGATATCCAAGTGATCAGTGCATGATCATCACGTGATCAGTGTATGATCAGCCACGTGAACAGTGCATGCTCAGTCACGTGATCTGGGCCTGCTGAGCTGCGTGATTACTGTCTGCTCATCTGCTTGACAATTGCCAGCTGAGCTGCACGATTCCTGCCTGTCATCTGCTTGACAATTGCCAGCTGTGCTGCGTAATTCCTGCCTGCTCAGCTGCTTGATTGCCAGCTGAGCAGCATGATTCCTCACACTGTGTTCCATGATTATTGCCTGCTGACTGTTTGATTCGTGCCTACTCAGCTCTTTGTTTATTGCCTCCAGAGGCACATGATCAGTGTATGATAGCAAACATGATCAGCGCATGATCAGTCACATGATCAGCGCCATTAAGTCACGTGATCACTACATGATAGTCATGTGATCAGTCCATGCTCAGTCACGGTATCAGTGCATGATCAGCCACGTGATCAGTGCATGATCTGTCACAAGATTAGTGTATGATCATCCACGTGATCAGTGCATGGGCAGTCATGTGATCAGTGCATGATATAGACGTGATCAGTGCATGATCAGTCACGTGATCAGTGCATGATCAGTCACCTGATGGGTGTATGATCATTCACGTGACCTGTACATGGTAGCTACATGATCATTGCATGATCAGCCACGTGAGTAGTGCATGATAGCCACGTGATAACTGCATGATCAGTCACGTGATCAGTGCATGATCAGTCATGTGACCAGTACATGGTCGCTGCGTGATCATGGCATGATCAGCCACGTGAGCAGTGCATGATAGCCACGTGATCAGTGCATGATCAGTCACGTGATCAGTGCATGATCAGTCACGTGATCAGTGCATGATCAGCCACGTGATCAGTGCATGATCAGGCGTGATCAGTGTATGATCCAGCCACGTGATCAGTGCATGATAGCCACGTGATCAGTGCATGATCAGTCACGTGATCAGTGCATGATCAGTTACGTGATCAGTGCATGATCAGCCACGTGATCAGTGCATGATCAGCCACGTGATCAGTGCATGATCAGTCGTGATCAGTGCATGATCAGTCACGTGATCAGTACATGATAGCTACGTGATCAGTGCATGATCAGCCACGTGATCAGTGCATGATAGCCACGTGATCAGTGCATGATCAGTCACGTGATCATGTGTGATCAGCCACGTGATCAGTGCATGATGAGCCACGTGATCAGTGCATGATCAATTACGTGATCAGTGCATGATCAGTCACGTGACCAGTACATGTTGCTACGTGATCAGTGCATGATCAGCCACGTGATCAGTGCATGATAGCCACGTGATCAGTGCATGATCAGTCACGTGATCAGTGCATGATCAGTCACGTGATCAGTGCATGATCAGCGTGATCAGTGCATGATCAGTCACGTGACAGTATATGTTGCTACGTGATCAGTGCATGATCAGCCACGTGATCAGTGCATGATAGCCACGTGATCAGTGCATGAGTCACGTGAGCAGTGTATGATCAGCCACGTGATCAGTGCATGAGTGCCACGTGATCAGTGCATGATATGTCACGTGACAGTGTGTGATCAGCCACGTGATCAGTGCATGATCAGCCACGTGATCAGTGCATGATAGCCACGTGATCAGTGCATGATCAGTTACGTGATCAGTGCATGATCAGCCACGTGATCAGTGCATGATCAGTCACGTGATCAGTGCATGATCAGCCACGTGATCAGTGCATGATCAGTCATGTGATCAGTGCATGATTGCTACGTGATCAGTGCATGATCAGCCACGTGATCAGTGCATGATAGCCACGTGATCAGTGCATGATCAGTCACGTGATCAGTGCATGATCAGTCACGTGATCAGTGCATGATCAGCCACGTGATCAGTGCATGATCAGTCACGTGATCAGTGCATGATCAGCCACGTGATCAGTGCATGATAGCCACGTGATCAGTGCATGATCAGTCACGTGATCAGTGCATGATCAGTCACGTGATCAGTGCATGATCAGCCACGTGATCAGTGCATGATCAGCCACGTGATCAGTGCATGATCAGTCACGTGATCAGTGCATGATCAGTCACGTGATCAGTGCATGGTAGCACGTGATCATTGCCTGATCAGCCACGTGATCAGTGCATGATAGCCACGTGATCAGTGCATGATAGCCACGTGATCAGTGCATGATCAGTCACGTGATCGTGCATGATCAGCCACGTGATCAGTGCATGATATCCACGTGATCAGTGCATGATCAGCCACGTGATCAGTGCATGATGAGCCACGTGATCAGTGCATGATCAATTACGTGATCAGTGCATGATCAGTCACGTGACCAGTACATGGTTGCTACGTGATCGTTGCATGATCAGCCACGTGAGCAGTGCATGATAGCCACGTGATCAGTGCATGATCAGTCACGTGATCAGTACATGATCAGTCACGTGAACAGTGCATGATCATTTACGTGATCTTTGCATGATCAGTCACGTGACCAGTATATGGTAGCTACGTGATCATTCCATGACGAGCCACGTGAGCAGTGCATGATAGCCACGTGATGTGTGCATGAGTTACGTGAGCAGAGTATGATCAGCCACGTGATCAGTGCATGAGTGCCACGTGATCAGTGCATGATATGTCACGTGACAGGTGTGTGATCAGCCACGTGAACAGTGCATGTTCAGCCACGTGATCAGTGCATGATAGCCACGTGATCAGTGCATGATCAGTTACGTGAGCAGTGTATGATCAGCCACGTGATCAGTGCATGGTCAGACACGTGAACAGTGTATGATCAGCCACGTGATCAGTGCATGATATCCAAGTGATCAGTGCATGATCATCACGTGATCAGTGTATGATCAGCCACGTGAACAGTGCATGCTCAGTCACGTGATCTGGGCCTGCTGAGCTGCGTGATTACTGTCTGCTCATCTGCTTGACAATTGCCAGCTGAGCTGCACGATTCCTGCCTGTCATCTGCTTGACAATTGCCAGCTGTGCTGCGTAATTCCTGCCTGCTCAGCTGCTTGATTATTGCCAGCTGAGCAGCATGATTCCTCACAGCTGAGTTCCATGATTATTGCCTGCTGACTGTTTGATTCGTGCCTACTCAGCTCTTTGTTTATTGCCTCCAGAGGCACATGATCAGTGTATGATAGCAAACATGATCAGCGCATGATCAGTCACATGATCAGCGCCATTAAGTCACGTGATCACTACATGATAGTCATGTGATCAGTCCATGCTCAGTCACGGTATCAGTGCATGATCAGCCACGTGATCAGTGCATGATCTGTCACATGATTAGTGTATGATCATCCACGTGATCAGTGCATGGGCAGTCATGTGATCAGTGCATGATATAGACGTGATCAGTGCATGATCAGTCACGTGATCAGTGCATGATCAGTCACCTGATGGGTGTATGATCATTCACGTGACCTGTATGGTAGCTACATGATCATTGCATGATCAGCCACGTGAGTAGTGCATGATAGCCACGTGATCACTGCATGATCAGTCACGTGATCAGTGCATGATCAGTCATGTGACCAGTACATGGTAGCTGCGTGATCATGGCATGATCAGCCACGTGAGCAGTGCATGATAGCCACGTGATCAGTGCATGATCAGTCACGTGATCAGTGCATGATCAGTCACGTGATCAGTGCATGATCAGCCACGTGATCAGTGCATGATCAGCCACGTGATCAGTGCATGATCAGCCACGTGATCAGTGCATGATAGCCACGTGATCAGTGCATGATCAGTCACGTGATCAGTGCATGATCAGTCACGTGATCAGTGCATGATCAGCCACGTGATCAGTGCATGATCAGCCACGTGATCAGTGCATGATCAGTCACGTGATCAGTGCATGATCAGTCACGTGATCAGTGCATGATAGCTACGTGATCAGTGCATGATCAGCCACGTGATCAGTGCATGATAGCCACGTGATCAGTGCATGATCAGTCACGTGATCATGTGTGATCAGCCACGTGATCAGTGCATGATGAGCCACGTGATCAGTGCATGATCAGCCACGTGATCAGTGCATGATCAGTCACGTGATCAGTGCATGGTTGCTACGTGATCAGTGCATGATCAGCCACGTGATCAGTGCATGATAGCCACGTGATCAGTGCATGATCAGTCACGTGATCAGTGCATGATCAGTCACGTGATCAGTGCATGATCAGTTCGTGATCAGTGCATGATCAGTACATGATCAGTATATGGTTGCTACGTGATCAGTGCATGACAGCCACGTGATCAGTGCATGATAGCCACGTGATCAGTGCATGAGTCACGTGATCAGTGTATGATCAGCCACGTGATCAGTGCATGATGCCACGTGATCAGTGCATGATAGTCACGTGATCAGTGTGTGATCAGCCACGTGATCAGTGCATGATCAGCCACGTGATCAGTGCATGATAGCCACGTGATCAGTGCATGATCAGTCACGTGATCAGTGCATGATCAGCCACGTGATCAGTGCATGATCAGCCACGTGATCAGTGCATGATCAGCCACGTGATCAGTGCATGATCAGTCATGTGATCAGTGCATGGTAGCTACGTGATCAGTGCATGATCAGCCACGTGATCAGTGCATGATAGCCACGTGATCAGTGCATGATCAGTCGTGATCAGTGCATGATCAGTCACGTGATCAGTGCATGATCAGCCACGTGATCAGTGCATGATCAGCCACGTGATCAGTGCATGATCAGCCACGTGATCAGTGCATGATAGCCACGTGATCAGTGCATGATCAGTCACGTGATCAGTGCATGATCAGTCACGTGATCAGTGCATGATCAGCCACGTGATCAGTGCATGATCAGCCACGTGATCAGTGCATGATCAGTCACGTGATCAGTGCATGATCAGTCACGTGATCAGTGCATGATAGCTACGTGATCAGTGCATGATCAGCCACGTGATCAGTGCATGATAGCCACGTGATCAGTGCATGATAGCCACGTGATCAGTGCATGATCAGTCACGTGATCGTGTGTGATCAGCCACGTGATCAGTGCATGATATCCACGTGATCAGTGCATGATCAGCCACGTGATCAGTGCATGATAGCCACGTGATCAGTGCATGATCAGTCACGTGATCATGTGTGATCAGCCACGTGATCAGTGCATGATGAGCCACGTGATCAGTGCATGATCAATTACGTGATCAGTGCATGATCAGTCACGTGACCAGTACATGGTTGCTACGTGATCGTTGCATGATCAGCCACGTGAGCAGTGCATGATAGCCACGTGATCAGTGCATGATCAGTCACGTGATCAGTGCATGATCAGTCACGTGATCAGTGCATGATCATTTACGTGATCAGTGCATGATCAGTCACGTGACCAGTATATGGTAGCTACGTGATCATTCCATGACAGCCACGTGAGCAGTGCATGATAGCCACGTGATGTGTGCATGAGTTACGTGATCAGTGTATGATCAGCCACGTGATCAGTGCATGAGTGCCACGTGATCAGTGCATGATATGTCACGTGACAGTGTGTGATCAGCCACGTGATCAGTGCATGATCAGCCACGTGATCAGTGCATGATCAGTCACGTGATCAGTGCATGATCATTCACGTGATCAGTGCATGATAGCCACGTGATCAGTGCATGATCAGCCACGTGATCAGTGCATGATAGCCACGTGATCAGTGCATGATCAGTCACGTGATCAGTGCATGATCAGTCACGTGATCAGTGCATGATAGCCACGTGATCAGTGCATGATCAGCCACGTGATCAGTGCATGATAGCCACGTGATCAGTGCATGATCAGTCACGTGATCAGTGCATGATCAGCCACGTGATCAGTGCATGATCAGCCACGTGATCAGTGCATGATCAGCCACGTGATCAGTGCATGATCAGCCACGTGATCAGTGCATGATCAGCCACGTGATCAGTGCATGATCAGCCACGTGATCAGTGCATGATCAGTACGTGATCAGTGCATGATCAGTCACGTGATCAGTGCATGATAGCCACGTGATCAGTGCATGATCAGCCACGTGATCAGTGCATGATGCACGTGATCAGTGCATGATCAGTCACGTGATCGTGTGTGATCAGCCACGTGATCAGTGCATGATATCCACGTGATCAGTGCATGATCAGCCACGTGATCAGTGCATGATAGCCACGTGATCAGTGCATGATCAGTCACGTGATCATGTGATCAGCGTGATCAGTGCATGATCAGTCACGTGATCAGTGCATGACCACGTGATCAGTGCATGATCAGCCACGTGATCAGTGCATGATAGCCACGTGATCAGTGCATGATCAGTCACGTGATCAGTGCATGATCAGCCACGTGATCAGTGCATGATCAGCCACGTGATCAGTGCATGATCAGTCACGTGATCAGTGCATGATCAGTCACGTGACAGTGCATGATCATTCGTGATCAGTGCATGATCAGTCACGTGACCAGTATATGGTAGCTCGTGATCATTCCATGACAGCCACGTGAGCAGTGCATGATAGCCACGTGATCAGTGCATGATCAGTTACGTGAGCAGTATGATCAGCCACGTGATCAGTGCATGAGTGCCACGTGATCAGTGCATGATATGTCACGTGACAGGTGTGTGATCAGCCACGTGAACAGTGCATGTTCAGCCACGTGATCAGTGCATGATAGCCACGTGATCAGTGCATGATCAGTTACGTGAGCAGTGTATGATCAGCCACGTGATCAGTGCATGGTCAGACACGTGAACAGTGTATGATCAGCCACGTGATCAGTGCATGATATCCAAGTGATCAGTGCATGATCATCACGTGATCAGTGTATGATCAGCCACGTGAACAGTGCATGCTCAGTCACGTGATCTGGGCCTGCTGAGCTGCGTGATTACTGTCTGCTCATCTGCTTGACAATTGCCAGCTGAGCTGCACGATTCCTGCCTGTCATCTGCTTGACAATTGCCAGCTGTGCTGCGTAATTCCTGCCTGCTCAGCTGCTTGATTATTGCCAGCTGAGCAGCATGATTCCTCACACCTGAGTTCCATGATTATTGCCTGCTGACTGTTTGATTCGTGCCTACTCAGCTCTTTGTTTATTGCCTCCAGAGGCACATGATCAGTGTATGATAGCAAACATGATCAGCGCATGATCAGTCACATGATCAGCGCCATTAAGTCACGTGATCACTACATGATAGTCATGTGATCAGTCCATGCTCAGTCACGGTATCAGTGCATGATCAGCCACGTGATCAGTGCATGATCTGTCACATGATTAGTGTATGATCATCCACGTGATCAGTGCATGGGCAGTCATGTGATCAGTGCATGATATAGACGTGATCAGTGCATGATCAGTCTCGTGATCAGTGCATGATAGCCACGTGATCAGTGCATGATCAGTCACCTGATGGGTGTATGATCATTCACGTGACCTGTACATGGTAGCTACATGATCATTGCATGATCAGCCACGTGAGTAGTGCATGATAGCCACGTGATCACTGCATGATCAGTCACGTGATCAGTGCATGATCAGTCATGTGACCAGTACATGATAGCTGCGTGATCATGGCATGATCAGCCACGTGAGCAGTGCATGATAGCCACGTGATCAGTGCATGATCAGTCACGTGATCAGTGCATGATCAGCCACGTGATCAGTGCATGATCAGCCACGTGATCAGTGCATGATAGCCACGTGATCAGTGCATGAGTCACGTGATCAGTGCATGATCAGCGTGATCAGTGCATGATGCCACGTGATCAGTGCATGATCAGTCACGTGATCAGTGCATGATCAGCCACGTGATCAGTGCATGATCAGCCACGTGATCAGTGCATGATCAGCCACGTGATCAGTGCATGATCAGTCACGTGATCAGTGCATGATCAGCCACGTGATCAGTGCATGATCACCACATGATCAGTGCATGATCAGTCGTGATCATGATCAGTCATGTGACCAGTACATGGTGCCACGTGATCAGTGCATGATCAGCCACGTGATCAGTGCATGATAGCCACGTGATCAGTGCATGATCAGCCACGTGATCAGTGCATGATCAGCCACGTGATCAGTGCATGATGCCACGTGATCAGTGCATGATCAGTCGTGATCAGTGCATGATCAGCCACGTGATCAGTGCATGATCAGCCACGTGATCAGTGCATGATCAGCCACGTGATCAGTGCATGATCAGTCACGTGATCAGTGCATGATCAGTCACGTGAACAGTGCATGATCATTTACGTGATCAGTGCATGATCAGTCACGTGACCAGTATATGGTAGCTACGTGATCATTCCATGACGAGCCACGTGAGCAGTGCATGATAGCCACGTGATGTGTGCATGATCAGTTACGTGATCAGAGTATGATCAGCCACGTGATCAGTGCATGAGTGCCACGTGATCAGTGCATGATATGTCACGTGACAGGTGTGTGATCAGCCACGTGAACAGTGCATGTTCAGCCACGTGATCAGTGCATGATAGCCACGTGATCAGTGCATGATCAGTTACGTGAGCAGTGTATGATCAGCCACGTGATCAGTGCATGGTCAGACACGTGAACAGTGTATGATCAGCCACGTGATCAGTGCATGATATCCAAGTGATCAGTGCATGATCATCACGTGATCAGTGTATGATCAGCCACGTGAACAGTGCATGCTCAGTCACGTGATCAGGGCCTGCTGAGCTGCGTGATTACTGTCTGCTCATCTGCTTGACAATTGCCAGCTGAGCTGCACGATTCCTGCCTGTCATCTGCTTGACAATTGCCAGCTGTGCTGCGTAATTCCTGCCTGCTCAGCTGCTTGATTATTGCCAGCTGAGCAGCATGATTCCTCACAGCTGAGTTCCATGATTATTGCCTGCTGACTGTTTGATTCGTGCCTACTCAGCTCTTTGTTTATTGCCTCCAGAGGCACATGATCAGTGTATGATAGCAAACATGATCAGCGCATGATCAGTCACATGATCAGCGCCATTAATTCACGTGATCACTACATGATAGTCATGTGATCAGTCCATGCTCAGTCACGGTATCAGTGCATGATCAGCCACGTGATCAGTGCATGATGTGTCACATGATTATGTATGATCATCCACGTGATCAGTGCATGGGCAGTCATGTGATCAGTGCATGATATAGACGTGATCAGTGCATGATCAGTCTCGTGATCAGTGCATGATAGCCACGTGATCAGTGCATGATCAGTCACCTGATGGGTGTATGATCATTCACGTGACCTGTACATGGTAGCTACATGATCATTGCATGATCAGCCACGTGAGTAGTGCATGATAGCCACGTGATCAGTGCATGATCAGTCACGTGATCAGTGCATGATCAGTCATGTGACAAGTACATGGTAGCTGCGTGATCATGGAATGATCAGCCACGTGAGCAGTGCATGATAGCCACGTGATCAGTGCATGATCAGTCACGTGATCAGTGCATGATCAGCCACGTGATCAGTGCATGATCAGCCACGTGATCAGTGCATGATCAGCCACGTGATCAGTGTATGTCAGCCACGTGATCAGTGCATGATAGCCACGTGATCAGTGCATGATCAGTCACGTGATCAGTGCATGATCAGTTACGTGATCAGTGCATGATCAGCCACGTGATCAGTGCATGATCAGCCACGTGATCAGTGCATGATCAATTCGTGATCAGTGCATGATCAGTCACGTGACCAGTACATGGTAGCTACGTGATCATTGCATGATCAGCCACGTGATCAGTGCATGATAGCCACGTGATCAGTGCATGATAGCCACGTGATCAGTGCATGATCAGTCATGTGATCGTGTGTGATCAGCCACGTGATCAGTGCATGATATCCACGTGATCAGTGCATGACAGCCACGTGATCAGTGCATGATAGCCACGTGATCAGTGCATGATCAGTCACGTGATCATGTGTGATCAGCCACGTGATCAGTGCATGATGAGCCACGTGATCAGTGCATGATCAATTACGTGATCAGTGCATGATCAGTCGCGTGACCAGTACATGGTTGCTACGTGATCAGTGCATGATCAGCCACGTGAGCAGTGCATGATAGCCACGTGATCAGTGCATGATCAGTCACGTGATCAGTGCATGATCAGTCACGTGAACAGTGCATGATCATTCGTGATCAGTGCATGATCAGTCACGTGACCAGTATATGGTTGCTACGTGATCATTCCATGAGCCACGTGAGCAGTGCATGATAGCCGTGATGTGTGCATGAGTTACGTGAGCAGTGTATGATCAGCCACGTGATCAGTGCATGAGTGCCACGTGATCAGTGCATGATATGTCACGTGACAGGTGTGTGATCAGCCACGTGATCAGTGCATGATCAGCCACGTGATCAGTGCATGATCAGTCACGTGATCAGTGCATGATCAGTCACGTGATCAGTGCATGATCAGCCACGTGATCAGTGCATGATCAGCCACGTGATCAGTGCATGACCACGTGATCAGTGCATGATCAGTCCGTGATCAGTGCATGATCAGTCACGTGATCAGTGCATGATCAGCTCGTGATCATGCATGATCAGCCACGTGATCAGTGCATGATCAGCCACGTGATCAGTGCATGATCAGTCCGTGATCAGTGCATGATCAGCCACGTGATCAGTGCATGATCAGCCACGTGATCAGTGCATGATCAGTCACGTGATCAGTGCATGATCAGCCACGTGATCAGTGCATGATAGCCACGTGATCAGTGCATGATCAACCATGATCAGTGCATGATCAGTCACGTGATCAGTGCATGATCAGTCACGTGACCAGTGCATGATAGCTACGTGATCAGTGCATGATCAGCCACGTGATCAGTGCATGATAGCCACGTGATCAGTGCATGATCAGTCACGTGATCGTGTGTGATCAGCCACGTGATCAGTGCATGATATCCACGTGATCAGTGCATGATCAGCCGTGATCAGTGCATGATAACCACGTGATCAGTGCATGATCAGTCACGTGATCATGTGTGATCAGCCACGTGATCAGTGCATGATCAGCCACGTGATCAGTGCAGGATCAATTCGTGATCAGTGCATGATCAGTCACGTGATCAGTACATGGTAGCCACGTGATCAGTGCATGATCAGCCACGTGATCAGTGCATGATCAGTCCGTGATCAGTGCATGATCAGCCGTGATCAGTGCATGATGAGCCACGTGATCAGTGCATGATCAGCCACGTGATCAGTGCATGATCAGTCAGTGATCAGTGCATGATCAGTCACGTGATCAGTGCATGGTAGCTACGTGATCAGTGCATGATCAGCCACGTGATCAGTGCATGACCCGTGATCAGTGCATGATCAGTCACGTGATCGTGTATGATCAGCCACGTGATCAGTGCATGATATCACGTGATCAGTGCATGATCAGCCACGTGATCAGTGCATGATCAGTCACGTGATCAGTGCATGATCAGTCACGTGATCAGTGCATGATCAGCCACGTGATCAGTGCATGATCAGTCAGTGATCAGTGCATGATCAGCCACGTGATCAGTGCATGATCAGTTACGTGATCAGTGCATGATCAGCCACGTGATCAGTGCATGATCAGCCATGATCTGCATGATCAGCACGTGATCAGTGCATGATCATTACGTGATCAGTGCATGATCAGTCACGTGATCAGTGCATGGTAGCTACGTGATCATTGCATGATCAGCCACGTGATCAGTGCATGATAGCCGTGATCAGTGCATGATAGCCACGTGATCAGTGCATGATCAGTCATGTGATACGTGTGTGATCAGCGTGATCAGTGCATGATATCCACGTGATCAGTGCATGACAGCCACGTGATCAGTGCATGATAGCCACGTGATCAGTGCATGATCAGTCACGTGATCATGTGTGATCAGCCACGTGATCAGTGCATGATGAGCCACGTGATCAGTGCATGATCAGTGCGTGATCAGTGCATGATCAGTCACGTGACCATACATGGTTGCCACATGATCGTTGCATGATCAGCCACGTGATCAGTGCATGATAGCCACATGATCAGTGCATGATCAGTCACGTGATCAGTACATGATCAGTCGTGAACAGTGCATGATCATTCGTGATCAGTGCATGATCAGTCACGTGATCAGTGCATGATAGCCACGTGATCAGTGCATGATAGCCACGTGATCAGTGCATGCGGAATTCGTGATCAGTGTATGATCATGCGTGATCAGTGCATGAGTGCCACGTGATCAGTGCATGATAGTCACGTGATCAGTGTGATCAGCCACGTGAACAGTGCATGATCAGCACGTGATCAGTGCATGATGAGTCACGTGATCAGTGTATGATCAGTCACGTGATCAGTACATGATAGCTACGTGATCAGTGCATGATCAGCCACGTGATCAGTGCATGATCACCACGTGATCACTGCATGATCATCACGTGATCAGTGCATGATCAGTCACGTGACCAGTGCATGATAGCTGCGTGATCATGCATGATCAGCCGTGATCAGTGCATGATAGCCACGTGATCAGTGCATGATCATCCGCGTGATCAGTGCATGATCAGCCACGTGATCAGTGCATGATCAGCCACGTGATCAGTGCATGATCAGTCACGTGATCAGTGTATGATCAGCCACGTGATCAGTGCATGATCAGCCACGTGATCAGTGCATGATCAACCACGTGATCAGTGCATGATCAGTCACGTGATCAGTGCATGATCAGTCCATGATCAGTGCATGATAGCTACGTGATCAGTGCATGATCAGCCACGTGATCAGTGCATGATAGCACGTGATCAGTGCATGATCAGTCACGTGATCGTGTGTGATCAGCCACGTGATCAGTGCATGATATCCGTGATCAGTGCATGACAGCCACGTGATCAGTGCCTGAGCCACGTGATCAGTGCATGATCAGTCGTGATACATGTGTGATCAGCCACGTGATCAGTGCATGATCAGTCACGTGATCAGTGCATGATCATTCGTGATCAGTGCATGATCAGTCACGTGACAGCATGATATACGTGATCAGTGCATGATCATCGCATGATCAGTGCATGATCAGTCACGTGATCAGTGCATGATCAGCGTGATCAGTGCATGATCAGTCACGTGATCAGTACATGATCAGTCACGTGAACAGTGCATGATCATTCGTGATCAGTGCATGATCAGTCACGTGACCAGTATATGGTTGCTACGTGATCATTCCATGGCGAGCCACGTGAGCAGTGCATGATAGCCACGTGATGTGTGCATGATCAGTTCGTGAGCAGAGTATGATCAGCCACGTGATCAGTGCATGAGTGCCACGTGATCAGTGCATGATATGTCGCGTGACAGGTGTGTGATCAGCCATGAACAGTGCATGTTCAGCCACGTGATCAGTGCATGATAGCCACGTGATCAGTGCATGATCAGTTACGTGAGCAGTGTGATCAGCCACGTGATCAGTGCATGGTCAGACACGTGAACAGTGTATGATCAGCCACGTGATCAGTGCATGATATCCAAGTGATCAGTGCATGATCATCACGTGATCAGTGTATGATCAGCCACGTGAACAGTGCATGCTCAGTCACGTGATCAGGGCCTGCTGAGCTGCGTGATTACTGTCTGCTCATCTGCTTGACAATTGCCAGCTGAGCTGCACGATTTCTGCCTGTCATCTGCTTGACAATTGCCAGCTGTGCTGCGTAATTCCTGCCTGCTCAGCTGCTTGATTATTGCCAGCTGAGCAGCATGATTCCTCACACCTGAGTTCCATGATTATTACCTGCTGACTGTTTGATTCGTGCCTACTCAGCTCTTTGTTTATTGCCTCCAGAGGCACATGATCAGTGTATGATAGCAAACATGATCAGCGCAAGATCAGTCACATGATCAGCGCCATTAAGTCACGTGATCACTACATGATAGTCATGTGATCAGTCCATGCTCAGTCACGTATCAGTGCATGATCAGCCACGTGATCAGTGCATGATCTGTCACAAGATTAGTGTATGATCATCCACGTGATCAGTGCATGGCAGTCATGTGATCAGTGCATGATATAGACGTGATCAGTGCATGATCAGTCTCGTGATCAGTGCATGATAGCCACGTGATCAGTGCATGATCAGTCACCTGATGGGTGTATGATCATTCACGTGTGACCTGTACATGGTAGCCATGATCATTGCATGATCAGCCACGTGAGTAGTGCATGATAGCCGTGATCACTGCATGATCCGTGATCAGTGCATGATCAGTCATGTGACCAGTACATGATAGCTGCGTGATCATGGCATGATCAGCACGTGAGCAGTGCGCAGTACGTGATCAGTGCATGATCGGTCATGATCAGTGCGATCAGTCATCGCGTGATCAGTGCATGATCAGTACGTGATCAGTGCATGATCAGCCACGTGATCAGTGTATGTCAGCCACGTGATCAGTGCATGATAGCCACGTGATCAGTGCATGATCAGTCGTGATCAGTGCATGATCAGTTACGTGATCAGTGTATGATCAGCCACGTGATCAGTGCATGATCAGCCACGTGATCAGTGCATGATCAATTCGTGATCAGTGCATGATCATCCACGTGATCAGTACATGATAGCTACGTGATCATTGCATGATCAGCCACGTGATCAGTGCAGTGATACGTGATCAGTGCATGATCAGTACGTGATCAGTGCGATCAGTCGTAGCGATGCGTGTCAGTGTGATCAGCCACGTGATCAGTGCATGATATCCACGTGATCAGTGCATGATCAGCCACGTGATCAGTGCATGATCAGTCATGTGATCAGTGCATGACAGCCACGTGATCAGTGCATGAGCCACGTGATCAGTGCATGATCAGTCACGTGATCATGTGTGATCAGCCACGTGATCAGTGCATGATCAGCCACGTGATCAGTGCATGATCAATTACGTGATCAGTGCATGATCATGCGTGACCAGTACATGGTTGCTCGTGATCAGTGCATGATCAGCGTGGCAGTGCATGATGCCACGTGATCAGTGCATGATCAGTCACGTGATCAGTACATGATCAGTCACGTGAACAGTGCATGATCATTTCGTGATCTTTGCATGATCAGTCCGTTACCATATATGGTTGCTACGTGATCATTGCATGCGAGCCACGTGAGCAGTGCATGATAGCCACGTGATGTGTGCATGAGTTACGTGATCAGTATGATCAGCCACGTGATCAGTGCATGAGTGCCACGTGATCAGTGCATGATATGTCACGTGACAGTGTGTGATCAGCCACGTGATCAGTGCATGATTAGCCACGTGATCAGTGCATGATCAGCCACGTGATCAGTGCATGATCATTCCGTGATCTGTGCATGATCAGTACGTGATCAGTGCATGATCAGCCACGTGATAGTGCATGATAGCCACGTGATCAGTGCATGATCAGTCACGTGATCAGTGCATGATCAGTCACGTGATCAGTGCATGATCAGCTGTGATCAGTGCATGATCAGCCACGTGACAGTGCATGATATACGTGATCAGTGCATGATCAGTCACGTGATCAGTGCATGATCAGCCGTGATCAGTGCATGATCAGCCACGTGATCATGCATGATCAGCACGTGATCAGTGCATGTATCAGCCCAGTGATCAGTGCATGATCAGCACGTGATCAGTGCATGATCAGCCACGTGATCAGTGCATGATCAGTCAGTGATCAGTGCATGATCAGTCACGTGACAGTGCATGATAGCCACGTGATCAGTGCATGATCAGCCACGTGATCAGTGCATGATAGCTACGTGATCAGTGCATGATCAGTCACGTGATCAGTGCATGATCAGCCGTGATCAGTGCATGATATCCACGTGATCAGTGCATGATCAGCCACGTGATCAGTGCATGATCACCACGTGATCAGTGCATGATCAGTCACGTGATCAGTGTGATCAGCCACGTGATCAGTGCATGATCAGCCACGTGATCAGTGCAGGATCAATTCGTGATCAGTGCATGATCAGTCCATGACAGTACATGATAGCTACGTGATCAGTGCATGATCAGCCACGTGATCAGTGCATGATCAGTCACGTGATCAGTGCATGATCAGCTACGTGATCAGTGCATGAGTCCACGTGATCAGTGCATGATCAGCCATGATCAGTGCATGATCAATTACGTGATCAGTGCATGATCAGTCACGTGATCAGTGCATGATAGCTCGTGATCAGTGCATGATCAGCCACGTGATCAGTGCATGATAGCCACGTGATCAGTGCATGATCAGTCACGTGATCCGTGTGTGATCAGCCGTGATCAGTGCATGATAGCCACGTGATCAGTGCATGATCAGCCACGTGATCAGTGCATGAGCCACGTGATCAGTGCATGATCAGTCACGTGATCAGTGTGATGCACGTGATCAGTGCATGATCAGTCACGTGATCAGTACATGATCAGCTCATGTGATCAGTTGCATGATCAGCCAAGTGATCAGTGCATGATGCCACGTGATCAGTGCATGATCAGTCACGTGATCAGTGCATGATCAGCCACGTGATCAGTGCATGATCAGTCACGTGATCAGTGCATGTAGCTGCGTGATCAGTGCATGATCAGCCGTGATCAGTGCATGATCAGCCACGTGATCAGTGCATGATCAGTCACGTGATCAGTGCATGATCAGTCCACGTGATCAGTGCATGATGCCACGTGATCAGTGCATGATCAGCCACGTGATCAGTGCATGATCAGCCACGTGATCAGTGCATGATCAGCCACGTGATCAGTGCATGATCAGCCCGTGATCAGTGCATGATCAGTCATGATCAGTGCATGATCATCCACGTGAACAGTGCATGATCATTCGTGATCTGTGCATGATCAGTCACGTGACAGTATATGGTAGCTACGTGATCATTCCATGACCAGCCACGTGAGCAGTGCATGATAGCTACGTGATGTGTGCATGATCAGTTACGTGAGCAGTATGATCAGCCACGTGATCAGTGCATGAGTGCTACGTGATCAGTGCATGATATGTCACGTGACAGTGTGTGATCAGCCACGTGATCAGTGCATGATCAGCACTTGATCAGTGCATGATAGCTACGTGATCAGTGCATGATCAATTACGTGATCAGTGCATGATCAGCCACGTGATCAGTGCATGATCAGATACGTGAACAGTGCATGATCAGCCACGTGATCAGTGCATGATATCCACGTGATCAGTGCATGATCATCACGTGATCAGTGTATGATCAGCCACGTGAACAGTGCATGCTCAGTCACGTGATCAGAGCCTGCTGAGCTGCGTGATTACTGTCTGCTCATCTGCTTGACAATTGCCAGCTGAGCTGCGATTCCTGCCTGTCATCTGCTTGACAATTGCCAGCTGTGCTGCGTTCCTGCCTGCTCAGCTGCTTGATTATTGCCAGCTGAGCAGCATGATTCCTCACCTGAGTTCCATGATTATTGCCTGCTGACTGTTTGATTCGTGCCTACTCAGCTCTTTGTTTATTGCCTCCAGAGGCACATGATCAGTGTATGATAGCAAACATGATCAGCGCATGATCAGTCACATGATCAGCGCCATTAAGTCACGTGATCACTACATGATAGTCATGTGATCAGTCCATGCTCAGTCGTGTCAGTGCATGATCAGCCACGTGATCAGTGCATGATCAGTCACAGGATTAGTGTATGATCATCCACGTGATCAGTGCAGGGAGTCATGTGATCAGTGCATGATATAGACGTGATCAGTGCATGATCAGTCTCGTGATCAGTGCATGATAGCCACGTGATCAGTGCATGATCAGTCACCTGATGGGTGTATGATCATTCACGTGACCTGTACATGGTAGCCATGATCATTGCATGATCAGCCACGTGAGTAGTGCATGATAGCCACGTGATCACATGATCAGTCACGTGATCAGTGCATGATCAGTCACGTGACCAGTACATGATAGCTACGTGATCATGGCATGGTCAGCCACGTGAGCAGTGCATGATCAGTCACGTGATCAGTGCATGATCAGTCACGTGATCAGTGCATGATCAGCCACGTGATCAGTGCATGATCAGCCACGTGATCAGTGCATGACCAGCACGTGATCAGTGTATGTCAGCCAAGTGATCAGTGCATGATCAGCCACGTGATCAGTGCATGATCAGCCATGATCAGTGCATGATCAATTCGTGATCAGTGCATGATCAGTCACGTGATCAGTACGGTACCACGTGATCAGTGCATGATCAGCCACGTGATCAGTGCATGATAGCCACGTGATCAGTGCATGATCAGTCATGTGATCGTGTGTGATCATACGTGATCAGTGCATGATATCCACGTGATCAGTGCATGACAGCCACGTGATCAGTGCATGAGCCACGTGATCAGTGCATGATCAGTCACGTGATACATGTGTGATCAGCCACGTGATCAGTGCATGATGAGCACGTGATCAGTGCAGGATCAATTCGTGATCAGTGCATGATCAGTCACGTGACCAGTACATGGTTGTACGTGATCGTTGCATGATCAGCCATGAGCAGGCATGATAGCCACGTGATCAGTGCATGATCAGTCACGTGATCAGTACATGATCAGTCACGTGAACAGTGCATGATCATTTACGTGATCTTTGCATGATCAGTCACGTGACCAGTATATGGTTATCGTGATCATTCATGACAGCCACGTGAGCAGTGCATGATAGCCACGTGATGTGTGCATGAGTTACGTGAGCAGAGTATGATCAGCCACGTGATCAGTGCATGAGTGCCACGAGATCAGTGCATGATATGTCACGTGACAGGTGTGTGATCAGCCACGTGAACAGTGCATGTTCAGCCACGTGATCAGTGCATGATGACCACGTGATCAGTGCATGATCAGTTACGTGAGCAGTGTATGATCAGCCACGTGATCAGTGCATGGTCAGAACGTGAACAGTGTATGATCAGCCACGTGATCAGTGCATGATATCAAGTGATCAGTGCATGATCATCACGTGATCAGTGTATGATCAGCCACGTGAACAGTGCATGCTCAGTCACGTGATCAGGGCCTGCTGAGCTGCGTGATTACTGTCTGCTCATCTGCTGACAATGCCAGCTGAGCTGCAGATTCCTGCCTGTCATCTGCAGACAGCCAGCTGTGCTGCGTAATTCCTGCCTGCTCAGCTGCTTTTATTGCCAGCTGAGCAGCATGATTCCTCACCTGAGTTCCATGATTATTGCCTGCTGACTGTTTGATTCGTGCCTACTCAGCTCTTTGTTTATTGCCTCCAGAGGCATATGATCAGTGTATGATAGCAAACGTGATCAGCGCATGATCATCACATGATCAGCGCCATTAAGTCACGTGATCACTGCATGATAGTCATGTGATCAGTCCATGCTCAGTCACGGTATCAGTGCATGATCAGCCACGTGATCAGTGCATGATCTGTCAGAGATTAGTGTATGATCATCACGTGATCAGTGCATGGGCAGTCATGTGATCAGTGCATGATATAGATGTGAACAGTGCATGATCAGTCCCGTGATCAGTGCATGATCAGCCACGTGATCAGTGCATGATCAGCGTGATCAGTGCATGATCAGCCACGTGATCAGTGCATGATCAGCCACGTGATCAGTGCATGATGGCATGATCAGTGCATGATCAGCCACGTGATCAGTGCATGATCAGCCACGTGATCAGTGCATGATCAGTCACATGATCAGTGTGATCAGCCACGTGATCATTGCATGATCAGTCACGTGATCAGTGCATGATAGCCACGTGATCATTGCATGACCCACGTGATCAGTGCATGATAGTCACGTGATCAGTGCATGATCAGCCACGTGATCAGTGCATGATCAGTACGTGATCAGTGCATGATCATCACGTGATCAGTGCATGATCAGGCGTGATCAGTGTATGATCAGCCACGTGATCAGTGCATGATGTACATGGTCAGTGCATGATCAGTCATGATCAGTGCATGATCAGTTACGTGATCAGTGTCATGATCAGCCACGTGATCAGTACATGATCAGCCACGTGATCAGTGCATGATCAGTTGCGTGATCAGTGCATGATCGATCCGTGACCAGTACATGTAGCTCATTGATCGCACCTGATCAGCCGTGAGCAGTGCATGATAGCCACGTGATCAGTGCATGATAGCCACGTGATCAGTGCATGATCAGTCACGTGTCGTGTGTGATCAGCCCGTGATCAGTGCATGATATCCATGATCAGTGCATGATCAGCCACGTGATCAGTGCATGAGCCACGTGATAAGTGCATGATCAGTCGTGATCAGTGTGATCAGTCACGTGATCAGTGCATGATCAGCCACGTGATCAGTGCATGATCAGTTCGTGATCAGTGCATGTGATCACGTGATCAGTGCATGGTAGCTCGTGATCATTGCATGATCAGCCACGTGATCAGTGCATGATGTCACGTGATCAGTGCATGATCAGTCACGTGATCAGTGCATGATCAGTCACGTGATCAGTGCATGATCATTCGTGATCAGTGCGATCAGTCATGTGACCAGTATGATTGCCACGTGATCAGTGCATGATCAGCCCGTGATCAGTGCATGATGCCACGTGATCAGTGCATGACCAGGCACGTGATCAGTGCATGACCAGCCACGTGATCAGTGCATGATAGCCACGTGATCAGTGCATGATCAGCCACGTGATCAGTGCATGATCAGTCACGTGATCAGTGTATGATCAACCACGTGATCAGTGCATGATCAGCACGTGATCAGTGCATCAGTTACGTGATCAGTGCATGATCAGCCACGTGATCAGTGCATGATCAGCCACGTGATCAGTGCATGATCAGTCACGTGATCAGTACATGATCAGTCACGTGAACAGTGCATGATCATTTACGTGATCTGTGCATGATCAGTCACGTGACCAGTATATGGTTGCTACGTGATCATTCCATGACGAGCCACGTGAGTAGTGCATGATAGCCACGTGATGCATGATCAATTGCGTGAGCAGAGCATGATCAGCCACGTGATCAGTGCATGAGTGCCACGTGATCAGTGCATGATATGTCACGTGACAGTGTGTGATCAGCCACGTGAACAGTGCATGTTCAGAACGTGATCAGTGCATGATAGCCACGTGATCAGTGCATGAGTCAGTTACGTGAGCAGTGTATGATCAGCCACGTGATCAGTGCATGGTCAGCACGTGAACAGTGTATGATCAGCCACGTGATCAGTGCATGATATCAAGTGATCAGTGCATGATCATCACGTGATCAGTGTATGATCAGCCACGAACAGTGCATGCTCAGTCACGTGATCGGGCCTGCTGAGCTGCGTGATTACTGTCTGCTCATCTGCTTGACAATTGCCAGCTGAGCTGCACGATTCCTGCCTGTCATCTGCTTGACAATTGCCAGCTGTGCTGCGTAATTCCTGCCTGCTCAGCTGCTTGATTATTGCCAGCTGAGCAGCATGATTCCTCACACTGAGTTCCATGATTATTGCCTGCTGACTGTTTGATTCGTGCCTACTCAGCTCTTTGTGCCTCCAGAGGCACATGATCAGTGTATGATAGCAAACATGATCAGCGCATGATCAGTCACATGATCAGCGCCATTAAGTCACGTGATCACTACATGATAGTCATGTGATCAGTCCATGCTCAGTCACGGTATCAGTGCATGATCAGCCACGTGATCAGTGAATGATCTGTCACATGATTAGTGTATGATCATCCACGTGATCAGTGCATGGGCAGTCATGTGATCAGTGCATGATATAGGCGTGATCAGTGCATGATCAGTCCGTGATCAGTGCATGATAGCCGTGATCAGTGCATGATGAGTCACCTGATGGGTGTATGATCATTCACGTGACCTGTACATGGTAGCTACATGATCATTGCATGATCAGCCACGTGAGAGTGCATGATAGCCGTGATCAGTGCATGATCAGTCACGTGATCAGTGCATGATCAGTCATGTGATCAGTGCATGATAGCTCACGTGATCAGTGCATGATCAGCCACGATCAGTGCATGATGTACGTGATCAGTGCCGTCATCCGTGATCAGTGCATGATCAGCCCGTGATCAGTGCATGATCAGCCACGTGATCAGTGCATGATCAGCCACGTGATCAGTGCATGATCAGGCACGTGATCAGTGCATGTCCAGCAAGTGATCAGTGCATGATAGCCACGTGATCAGTGCATGATCAGTCACGTGATCAGTGCATCAGTTATGTGATCAGTGTGTGATCAGCCACGTGATCAGTGCATGATCAGCCACATGATCAGTGCATGATCAGTGCGTGATCAGTGCATGATCAGTCACGTGACCAGTACATGGTAGCTACGTGATCATTGCATGATCAGCCACGTGATCAGTGCATGATAGCCCGCGTGATCAGTGCATGATAGCCGTGATCAGTGCATGATCAGTCATGTGATCGTGCATGATCGTACGTGATCAGTGCATGATATCGCATGATCAGTGCATGACAGCCACGTGATCAGTGCATGATCAGTCACGGTCAGTGCATGTCAGTTATGTGATCAGTGTATGATCAGCCACGTGATCAGTGCATGATCAGCCACGATCAGTGCGATCAATTCGTGATCAGTGCATGATCAGTCCAGTGACCAGTACATGGTAGCTCGTGATCAGTGCATGATCAGCCATGATCAGTGCATGATGTATCGTCAGTGCATGATCAGCCGTGATCAGTGCATGATCAGTCACGTGATCAGTGTATGATCAGTAGTGATCAGTATGATATCCACGTGATCAGTGCATGACAGCCACGTCAGTGCATGATGCCGTGATCAGTGCATGTCGATCGCATGATACAGTGATGATCAGCCACGTGATCAGTGCATGATGAGCCACGTGATCAGTGCATGATCAGTCACGTGATCAGTGCATGATCAGTCCATTGATCAGTGCATGTTGTCGTGATGATCGTGCATGATCAGCCACGTGATCAGTGCATGATAGCCACGTGATCAGTGCATGATCAGTCACGTGATCAGTGCATGATCAGTCGTGATCAGTGCATGATCAGCCACGTGATCAGTGCATGATCAGTCACGTGATCAGTATATGACGCACGTGATCAGTGCATGACAGCCACGTGATCGGTGCATGATCAGCCACGTGATCAGTGCATGGAATTCGTGAGCAGTATGATCCGCCACGTGATCAGTGCATGATGCCACGTGATCAGTGCATGCCATCACGTGGTGTGTGATCAGTACGTGATCAGTGCATGATCAACCATGATCAGTGCATGATGATCACGTGATCAGTGCATGCCGTCATTCACGTGACCTGTACATGGTCACCATGATCAGTGCATGATCAGCCACGTGATCAGTGCAATGTACGTGATCAGTGCATGATCAGTCACGTGATCAGTGCATGATCAGTCATGTGATGACCAGTACATGTAGCTGCGTGATCATGCATGATCAGCCACGTGAGCAGTGCATGGCAGCCACGTGATCAGTGCATGATCAGTCACGTGATCAGTGCATGATCAGCCGTGATCAGTGCATGATCATGCGTGATCAGTGCATGATCAGACACGTGATCAGTTACATGTCAGCCACGTGATCAGTGCATGATAGCCACGTGATCAGTGCATGATCAGCATGATCAGTGCATGATCAATTACGTGATCAGTGCATGATCAGTCCATTGACAGTGCATGTAGCTACGTGATCATTGCATGATCAGCCACGTCATCATGCATATGCCATGATCAGTGCATGATCAGTCACGTGATCGTGTATGATCAGCCACGTGATCAGTGCATGATATCCACGTGATCAGTGCATGATCAGCCACGTGATCAGTGCATGATAGCCACGTGATCAGTGATCAGTCACGTGATCATGTGTGATCAGCCACGTGATCAGTGCATGATCAGCCAGTGATCAGTGCATGATCAATTACGTGATCAGTGCATGATCAGTCACGTGACCAGTACATGATAGCCACGTGATCATTGCATGATCAGCCACGTGAGGCAGAGCACTGGTATCAGTGTTGTGATCATCCGTGATCAGTGCATGATCAGTCACGTGATCAGTGCATGATCAGCCACGTGATCAGTGCATGATCAGTCGTGATCAGTATGATCAGTCACGTGACAGTGCGCCCAGTCATTTCGTGATCAATGCGATCAGTCACGTGACCATATATGGTTGCTCGTGATCATTCCATGACAGCCACGTGAGCAGTGCATGATAGCCACGTGATGTGTGCATGATCAGTGCGTGAGCAGAGTATGATCAGCCACGTGATCAGTGCATGAGTGCCACGTGATCAGTGCATGATAGTCATGACAGTGTGATCAGCCATGAACAGTGCATGATCAGCGTGATCAGTGCATGAGCCACGTGATCAGTGCATGATCAGTTACGTGAGCAGTGTATGATCAGCCGTGATCAGTGCATGGTCAGACACGTGAACAGTGTATGATCAGCCACGTGATCAGTGCATGATATCCAAGTGATCAGTGCATGATCATCGTGATCAGTGTATGATCAGCCACGTGAACAGTGCATGCTCAGTCACGTGATCTGGGCCTGCTCAGCTGCGTGATTACTGTCTGCTCATCTGCTGACAATTGCCAGCTGAGCTGCACGATTCCTGCCTGTCATCTGCTTGACAATTGCCAGCTGTGCTGCGTAATTCCTGCCTGCTCAGCTGCTTGATTATTGCCAGCTGAGCAGCATGATTCCTCACCTGAGTTCCATGATTATTGCCTGCTGACTGTTTGATTCGTGCCTACTCAGCTCTTTGTTTATTGCCTCCAGAGGCACATGATCAGTGTATGATAGCAAACATGATCAGCATGATCAGTCACATGATCAGCGCCATTAAGTCACGTGATCACTACATGATAGTCATGTGATCAGTCCATGCTCAGTCACGGTATCAGTGCATGATCAGCCACGTGATCAGTGCATGATCAGGCACGTGATCAGTGCATGACCAGGCACGTGATCAGTGTATGTCCAGCAAGTGATCAGTGCATGATAGCCACGTGATCGGTGCATGATCAGTCGCGTGATCAGTACATGATCAGTTATGTGATCAGTGTATGATCAGTCACGTGATCAGTGTATGATCAGCCACATGATCAGTGCATGATCAATGCATGTGATCAGTGCATGATCAGTCACGTGACCAGTACATGGTAGCTCGTGACCATTGCCTGATCAGCCATGATCAGTGCATGATAGCCACGTGATCAGTGCATGATAGCCACGTGATCAGTGCATGATCAGTCATACGTGTCATGTGTGTGATCAGCCACGTGATCAGTGCATGATCATCGCATGATCAGTGTATGCAGCCAGTGATCAGTGCATGATGACCGTGATCAGTGCAGGATCAATCGTGATCAGTGCATGATCAGTCACGTGACCAGTACATGGTTGGTATGTGATCGTTGCATGATCAGCCGTGAGCAGAGCATGATAGCCACGTGGTCAGTGCATGATCAACGTGATCGGTGCATGATCAGTCCGTGATCAGTGCATGATCAGCCGCGTGATCAGTGCATGACCAGACACGTGGTCAGTGTATGTCCAGCCAAGTGATCAGTGCATGATAGCCACGTGATCAGTGCATGATCAGCCACGTGATCAGTGCATGATCAGTCACGTGATCAGTGCATGATCAGTCACGTGAACAGTGCGTGGTCATTTACGTGATCTGTGCATGATCATCACGTGACCAGTATATGGTAGCTACGTGACCATTGCCTGATCAGCCATGATCAGTGCGCCAGTATGCGTGATCTGCATGTGAACGATCACCGTGATCAGTGCATGATCAGTCATGTGACCAGTACATGATAGCTGTGGTCATGGCATGATCAGCCACGTGAGCAGTGCATGACAGCCGTGATCACTGTATGATCAGTCCACGTGATCAGTGCATGATCCATGCGTGATGTGCATGATCAGCCACGTGATCAGTGCATGACCAGTCACGTGATCAGTTATGATCAGCCAAGTGATCACTGCATAGTCAGCACACGATCAGTGCATGATCAGCCACATGATCAGTGCATGATCAATTCGTGATCAGTGCCTGATCAGTCGTGACCAGTACATGTAGCTACTTGATGTGCTGATCAGCCACAATCCCAGTGCATGATAGCCGCGTGATCAGTGCATGATCAGTCATGTGATCGTGTGTGATCAGCCACGTGATCCGTGCATGATATCCGTGATCAGTGCATGACAGCCACGTGATCAGTGCATGAGAGCCACGTGATCAGTGCATGATCAGTCACGTGATACATGTGTGATCAGCCACGTGATCAGTGCATGATAGCCACGTGATCAGTGCAGGATCAATTACGTGATCAGTGCATGATCAGTCACGTGACCAGTACATGGTTGCTACGTGGTCGTTGCATGATCAGCCACGTGAGCAGAGCATGATAGCCACGTGGTCAGTGCATGATCAGTTATGTGATCAGTACATGATCAGTCACGTGAACAGTGCATGATCATTTACGTGATCTTTGCATAATCAGTCACGTTACCAGTATATGGTTGCTACGTGATCATTCCGCATGATGACCACGTGACAGTGCATGATAGCGTGAAGTGCATGTGCATGAGTTACGTGAGCAGAGTATGATCAGCCACGTGATCAGTGCATGAGTGCCGTGATCAGTGCATGATATGTCACGTGACAGGTGTGTGATCAGCCACGTGAACAGTGCATGTTCAGCCACGTGATCAGTGCATGATAGCCACGTGATCAGTGCATGATCAGTGTGAGCAGTGTATGATCAGCCACGTGATCAGTGCATGGTCGACACGTGAACAGTGTATGATCAGCCACGTGATCAGTGCATGATATCCAAGTGATCAGTGCATGATCATCACGTGATCAGTGTATGATCAGCCACGTGAACAGTGCATGCTCAGTCACGTGATCTGGGCCTGCTGAGCTGCGTGATTACTGTCTGCTCATCTGCTTGACAATTGCCAGCTGAGCTGCACGATTCCTGCCTGTCATCTGCTTGACAATTGCCAGCTGTGCTGCGTAATTCCTGCCTGCTCAGCTGCTTGATTATTGCCAGCTGAGCAGCATGATTCCTCACACCTGTGTTCCATGATTATTGCCTGCTGACTGTTTGATTCGTGCCTACTCAGCTCTTTGTTTATTGCCTCCAGAGGCACATGATCACTGTATGATAGCAAACATGATCAGCGCATGATCAGTCACATGATCAGCGCCATTAAGTCACGTGATCACTACATGATAGTCATGTGATCAGTCCATGCTCAGTCACGGTATCAGTGCATGATCAGCCACGTGATCAGTGCATGATCTGTCAGAAGATTAGTGTATGATCATCGACGTGTTCAATGTAAGGGCAGTCATGTTATCAGTGCATGATATAGACCTGAACAGTGCATGATCAGTCTCGTGATCAGTGCATGATCAGCCACGTGATCAGTGCATGTTCAGCCACGTGAGCAGTGCATGATAGCCACGTGATCAGTGCATGTTCAGCCACGTGATCAGTGCATGATAGCCACGTGATCAGTGCATGATCAGTTACGTGAGCAGTGCATGATCAGCCACGTGATCAGTGCATGGTCAGACACGTGAACAGTGTATGATCATTTACGTGATCTTTGCATGATCAGTCATGTTACCAGTATATGGTTGCTACGTAATCATTGCATGACGAGCCACGTGAGCAGTGCATGATAGCCACGTGATCAGTGCATGATCAGACACGAGATCAGTGCATGATCAGTCACGTGATCAGTGCATGATCAGCCACGTGATCAGTGCATGACCAGGCACGTGATCAGTGTATGTCCAGCCAAGTGATCAGTGCATGATAGCCATGATCAGTGCATGATCAGTCACGTGATCAGTGCATGATCAGTTATGTGATCAATGTATGATCAGCCACGTGATCAGTGCATGATCAGCCACATGATCAGTGCATGATCATTCGTGATCAGTGCATGATCAATCCGTGACAGTACATTGTAGCTCGTGATCATTGCCTGATCAGCCACGTGATCAGTGCATGATAACCATGTGATCAGTGCATGATCAGCCACGTGATCAGTGCATGATCAGTCATGTGATACGTGTGTGATCATTGCGTGATCAGTGCATGATATCCACGTGATCAGTGCATGACATACGTGATCAGTGCATGAGAGCCACGTGATAAGTGCATGATCAGTCACGTGATACAGTGTGATCAGCCACGTGATCAGTGCATGATGAGCCACGTGATCAGTGCAGGATCAATTACGTGATCAGTGCATGATCAGTCACGTGATCAGTTCATTGTTGCTACGTGATCGTTGCATGATCAGCCAAGTGAGCAGAGCATGATAGCCACGTGGTCAGTGCATGATCATCACGTGATCAGTACATGATCAGTCACGTGAACAGTGCATGATCATTCGTGATCTTTGCATGATCAGTCATGTTACAGTATATGGTTGCTAAGTAATCATTCCGCGAGCCGTGAGCAGTGCATGATAGCCAGTGATCAGTGCATGACCAGGCCGTGATCAGTGTATGTCCAGCCAAGTGATCAGTGCATGATGCCCGCAATCAGTGCATGATCAGCCACGAGATCAGTGCATGATCATCACGTGATCAGTGCATGATCAGCCACGTGATCAGTGCATGCGATCAGCCGCGTGATCAGTGTATGATCAGCCAAGTGATCTGTGCATGATAGCCACGTGATCAGTGCATGATCAGCCGTGATCAGTGCATGATCAGTCACGTGATCAGTACATGATCATCACGTGAACAGTGCATGATCATTTACGTGATCTGTGCATGATCAGTCACGTGACCAGTATATAGTTGCTTCGTGATCATTCCATGGCGAGCCACGTGAGCAGTGCATGATAGCCACGTGATGTGTGCATGATCAGTTACGTGAGTATGATCAGCCAGCGTGATCAGTGCATGAGTGCCGTGATCAGTGCATGATATGTCACGTGACAGTTGTGTGATCAGCCACATGAACAGTGCATGTTCAGACACGTGATCAGTGCATGATAGCCACGTGATCAGTGCATGATCAGTTACATGAGCAGTGTATGATCAGCCACGTGATCAGTGCATGGTCAAACACGTGAACAATGTATGATCAGCCACGTGATCAGTGCATGATATCAAGTGATCAGTGCATGATCATCACGTGATCAGTGTATGATCAGCCACGTGAACAGTGCATGCTCAGTCACGTGATCTGGGCCTGCTGAGCTGCGTGATTACTGTCGCCTTCATCTGCTGACAATTGCCAGCTGAGCTGCGATTTCTGCCTGTCATCTGCTTGACAATTGCCAGCTGTGCTGCGTAATTCCTGCCTGCTCAGCTGCTTGATTATTGCCAGCTGAGCAGCATGATTCTCACACCTGAGTTCCATGATTATTGCCTGCTGACTCTTTGATTCGTGCCTACTCAGCTCTTTGTTTATTGCCTCCAGAGGCACATGATCAGTGTATGATAGCAAACATGATCAGCGCATGATCAGTCACATGATCAGCGCCATTAAGTCACGTGATCACTACACGATAGTCATGTGATCAGTCCATGCTCAGTCACGGTATCAGTGCATGATCAGCCACGTGATCAGTGAATGATCTGTCACAAGATTAGTGTATGATCATCCACGTGATCAGTCATGATGCGGGCAGTCATGTGATCAGTGCATGATATAGGCGTGATCAGTGCATGATCAGTCGTGATCAGTGCATGATAGCCACGTGATCAGTGCATGATCAGTCACCTGATGGGTGTGATCATTCACGTGACCTGTACATGGTAGCTACATGATCATTGCATGATCAGCCACGTGAGTAGTGCATGATAGCCACGTGATCACTGCATGATCAGTCACGTGATCAGTGCATGATCAGTCATGTGACCAGTACATGATAGCTGCGTGATCATGCATGATCAGCCACGTGAGCAGTGCATGATAGCCACGTGATCAGTGCATGATCAGTCACGTGATCAGTGCATGATCAGCCACGTGATCAGTGCATGATCAGCCACGTGATCAGTGCATGATCAGGCACGTGATCAGTGTATGTCCAGCAAGTGATCAGTGCATGATAGCCACGTGATCAGTGCATGATCAGTCACGTGATCAGTGCATGATCAGTTACGTGATCAGTGTATGATCAGCCACGTGATCAGTGCATGATCAGCCACGTGATCAGTGCATGATCAATTACGTGATCAGTGCATGATCAGTCACGTGACCAGTACATGGTAGCTACGTGATCATTGCATGATCAGCCACGTGATCAGTGCATGATAGCCACGTGATCAGTGCATGATAGCACGTGATCAGTGCATGATCAGTCATGTGATACGTGTGTGATCAGCCACGTGATCAGTGCATGATATCCACGTGATCAGTGCATGATCAGCCACGTGATCAGTGCATGATCAGTCACGTGATCAGTGCATGATCAGTCACGTGATCAGTGTGCATGATCAGCCACGTGATCACTGCATGATCAGCCACGTGATCAGTGCATGATCAATTACGTGATCAGTGCATGATCAGTCACGTGACCAGTACATGATAGCTACGTGATCATTGCATGATCAGCCACGTCAGTGCATGATAGCCACGTGATCAGTGCATGATCAGCCACGTGATCAGTGCATGATCAGTCATGTGATACGTGTGTGATCAGCCACGTGATCAGTGCATGATCATCCACGTGATCAGTGCATGACAGCCACGTGATCAGTGCATGATAGCCGTGATCAGTGCATGATCAGTCACGTGATCATGTGTGATCAGCCACGTGATCAGTGCATGATCAGCCACGTGATCAGTGCAGGATCAATTCGTGATCAGTGCATGATCATCACGTGACCAGTACATGGTTGCTCGTGATCATTGCATGATCAGCCACGTGAGCAGTGCATGATAGCCACGTGATCAGTGCATGATCAGTCGTGATCAGTGCATGATCAGTCACGTGAACAGTGCATGATCAGTCGTGATCATTGCATGATCAGTCACGTGATCAGTGCATGATTGCCACGTGATCAGTGCATGATAGCCAGCAGTGATGCAGTGCATGATAGCCACGTGATCAGTGCATGAGTCACGTGATCAGTATGATCAGCCACGTGATCAGTGCATGAGTGCCACGTGATCAGTGCATGATATGTCACGTGACAGTGTGTGATCAGCCACGTGATCAGTGCATGATCAGCCACGTGATCAGTGCATGATCAGTCACCTGATCAGTGCATGATGATCATTCACGTGACCTGTACATGGTAGCTACATGATCATTGCATGATCAGCCACGTGAGTAATTCATGATAGCCACGTGATCAGTGCATGATCAGTCACGTGATCAGTGCATGATCAGTCACGTGATCAGTACATGATAGCTACGTGATCATGCATGATCAGCCACGTGATCAGTGCATGATAGCCACGTGATCAGTGCATGATCAGTCACGTGATCAGTGCATGATCAGCCACGTGATCAGTGCATGATCAGCCACGTGATCAGTGCATGATCAGTCACGTGATCAGTGCATGATCAGCCAAGTGATCAGTGCATGATAGCCACGTGATCAGTGCATGATCAGCCACGTGATCAGTGCATGATCAGTTACGTGATCAGTGCATGATCAGTCACGTGATCAGTACATGGTAGCTACGTGATCATTGCATGATCAGCCACGTGATCAGTGCATGATAGCCACGTGATCAGTGCATGATCAGTCATGTGATACGTGTGTGATCAGCCACGTGATCAGTGCATGATATCCCGTGATCAGTGCATGATCAGCCACGTGATCAGTGCATGATAGCCACGTGATCAGTGCATGATCAGTCACGTGATACATGTGTGATCAGCCACGTGATCAGTGCATGATGAGCCACGTGATCAGTGCAGGATCAATTCGTGATCAGTGCATGATCATCCGTGACCAGTACATGTTGCTACGTGATCGTTGCATGATCAGCCACGTGAGCAGTGCATGATAGCCACGTGATCAGTGCATGATCAGTCACGTGATCATGCATGATCAGCCACGTGATCAGTGCATGATCAGCCACGTGATCAGTGCATGATCAGTCACGTGATCAGCACATGATCAGTCACGTGTACAGTGCATGATCATTTACGTGATCTGTGCATGATCAGTCACGTGACCAGTATATGGTTGCTACGTGATCATTCCATGACGAGCCACGTGAGCAGTGCATGATAGCCACGTGATGTGTGCATGATCAGTTACGTGAGCAGAGTATGATCAGCCACGTGATCAGTGCATGAGTGCCACGTGATCAGTGCATGATATGTCACGTGACAGGTGTGTGATCAGCCACATGAACAGTGCATGTTCAGCCACGTGATCAGTGCATGATAGCCACGTGATCAGTGCATGATCAGTTACGTGAGCAGTGTATGATCAGCCACGTGATCAGTGCATGGTCAGACACGTGAACAGTGTATGATCAGCCACGTGATCAGTGCATGATATCCAAGTGATCAGTGCATGATCATCACGTGATCAGTGTATGATCAGCCACGTGAACAGTGCATGCTCAGTCACGTGATCTGGGCCTGCTGAGCTGCGTGATTACTGTCTGCTCATCTGCTTGACAATTGCCAGCTGAGCTGCACGATTCCTGCCTGTCATCTGCTTGACAATTGCCAGCTGTGCTGCGTAATTCCTGCCTGCTCAGCTGCTTGATTATTGCCAGCTGAGCAGCATGATTCCTCACACCTGAGTTCCATGATTATTGCCTGCTGACTGTTTGATTCGTGCCTACTCAGCTCTTTGTTTATTGCCTCCAGAGGCACATGATCAGTGTATGATAGCAAACATGATCAGCGCATGATCAGTCACATGATCAGCGCCATTAAGTCACGTGATCACTACATGATAGTCATGTGATCAGTCCATGCTCAGTCACGTATCAGTGCATGATCAGCCACGTGATCAGTGCATGATCAGTCACGTGATCAGTGCATGATCAGCCACGTGATCAGTGCATGACAGTCACGTGATCAGTGCATGATAGCCACGTGATCAGTGCATGATCAGTCACGTGATCAGTGCATGATCAGTTACGTGATCAGTGCATGATCAGCCACGTGATCAGTGCATGATCAGCCACGTGATCAGTGCATGATCAGTTACGTGATCAGTGCATGATCAGTCACGTGACCAGTACATGTAGCTACGTGATCATTGCATGATCAGCCACGTGATCAGTGCATGATAGCCACGTGATCAGTGCATGATCAGTCACGTGATCAGTGCATGATCAGTCATGTGATCAGTGCATGATCAGCCACGTGATCAGTGCATGATCAGCCACGTGATCAGTGCATGATCAGCCACGTGATCAGTGCATGATCAGCCACGTGATCAGTGCATGATCAGCCACGTGATCAGTGCATGATCAGTCACGTGATCAGTGCATGGTTGCTACGTGATCAGTGCATGATCAGCCACGTGATCAGTGCATGATAGCCACGTGATCAGTGCATGATCAGACACGTGATCAGTGCATGATCAGCCACGTGATCAGTGCATGATCAGCCACGTGATCAGTGCATGATCAGGCACGTGATCAGTGTATGATCAGCCACGTGATCAGTGCATGATCAGCCACGTGATCAGTGCATGATCAGCCACGTGATCAGTGCATGATCAGTCACGTGATCAGTACATGATCAGTCACGTGATCAGTGCATGATCATTTACGTGATCAGTGCATGATCAGTCACGTGACCAGTATATGGTTGCTACGTGATCATTCCATGACGAGCCGTGAGCAGTGCATGATAGCCACGTGATGTGTGCATGATCAGTTACGTGAGCAGAGTATGATCAGCCACGTGATCAGTGCATGAGTGCCACGTGATCAGTGCATGATATGTCACGTGACAGGTGTGTGATCAGCCACATGAACAGTGCATGTTCAGCCACGTGATCAGTGCATGATAGCCACGTGATCAGTGCATGATCAGTTACGTGAGCAGTGTGATCAGCCACGTGATCAGTGCATGGTCAGACACGTGAACAGTGTATGATCAGCCACGTGATCAGTGCATGATATCCAAGTGATCAGTGCATGATCATCACGTGATCAGTGTATGATCAGCCACGTGAACAGTGCATGCTCAGTCACGTGATCTGGGCCTGCTGAGCTGCGTGATTACTGTCTGCTCATCTGCTTGACAATTGCCAGCTGAGCTGCACGATTCCTGCCTGTCATCTGCTTGACAATTGCCAGCTGTGCTGCGTAATTCCTGCCTGCTCAGCTGCTTGATTATTGCCAGCTGAGCAGCATGATTCCTCACACCTGAGTTCCATGATTATTGCCTGCTGACTGTTTGATTCGTGCCTACTCAGCTCTTTGTTTATTGCCTCCAGAGGCACATGATCAGTGTATGATAGCAAACATGATCAGCGCATGATCAGTCACATGATCAGCGCCATTAAGTCACGTGATCACTACATGATAGTCATGTGATCAGTCCATGCTCAGTCACGGTATCAGTGCATGATCAGCCACGTGATCAGTGCATGATCTGTCACAAGATTAGTGTATGATCATCCACGTGATCAGTGCATGGGCAGTCATGTGATCAGTGCATGATATAGACGTGATCAGTGCATGATCAGTCTCGTGATCAGTGCATGATAGCCACGTGATCAGTGCATGATCAGTCACCTGATGGGTGTATGATCATTCACGTGACTGTACATGGTAGCTACATGATCATTGCATGATCAGCCACGTGAGTAGTGCATGATAGCCACGTGATCAGTGCATGATCAGTCACGTGATCAGTGCATGATCAGTCATGTGACCAGTACATGATAGCTGCGTGATCATGCATGATCAGCCACGTGAGCAGTGCATGATAGCCACGTGATCAGTGCATGATCAGTCACGTGATCAGTGCATGATCAGTCACGTGATCAGTGCATGATCAGCCGTGATCAGTGCATGATCAGGCACGTGATCAGTGTATGATCAGCCACGTGATCAGTGCATGATAGCCACGTGATCAGTGCATGATCAGTCACGTGATCAGTGCATGATCAGTTACGTGATCAGTGCATGATCAGCCACGTGATCAGTGCATGATCAGCCACGTGATCAGTGCATGATCAATTACGTGATCAGTGCATGATCAGTCACGTGACCAGTACATGGTAGCTACGTGATCAGTGCATGATCAGCATGATCAGTGCATGATAGCCACGTGATCAGTGCATGATCAGCCACGTGATCAGTGCATGATCAGTCACGTGATCAGTGTGTGATCAGCCACGTGATCAGTGCATGATAGCACGTGATCAGTGCATGATCAGCCACGTGATCAGTGCATGATCAGCCACGTGATCAGTGCATGATCAGCCACGTGATCAGTGCATGATCAGTCCACGTGATCAGTGCATGATTGCTACGTGATCGTTGCATGATCAGCCACGTGATCAGTGCATGATAGCCACGTGATCAGTGCATGATCAGTCACGTGATCAGTGCATGATCAGTCACGTGATCAGTGCATGATCAGCCACGTGATCAGTGCATGATCAGCACGTGATCAGTGTATGTCCAGCCACGTGATCAGTGCATGATAGCCACGTGATCAGTGCATGATCAGCCGTGATCAGTGCATGATCAGCCACGTGATCAGTGCATGATCAGTCACGTGATCAGTGCATGATCATTCACGTGATCAGTATGATCAGTCACGTGACCAGTGCATGGTTGCCACGTGATCAGTGCATGATCAGCCACGTGATCAGTGCATGATAGCCACGTGATCAGTGCATGATCAGCCACGTGATCAGTGCATGATCAGCCATGATCAGTGCATGATCAGCCACGTGATCAGTGCATGATCAGTCACGTGATCAGTGCATGATCAGTCACGTGATCAGTGCATGATAGCCACGTGATCAGTGCATGATCAGCCGTGATAGTGCATGATCACACGTGATCAGTGCATGATAGCCACGTGATCAGTGCATGATCAGTCACGTGATCAGTGCATGATCAGCCACGTGATCAGTGCATGATCAGCCACGTGATCAGTGCATGATCAGTTACGTGATCAGTGCATGATCAGTCACGTGATCAGTGCATGTAGCTACGTGATCATTGCATGATCAGCCACGTGATCAGTGCATGATAGCCACGTGATCAGTGCATGATAGCCACGTGATCAGTGCATGATCAGCCACGTGATCAGTGCATGATCAGTCACGTGATCATGTGTGATCAGCCACGTGATCAGTGCATGATCAGCCACGTGATCAGTGCATGATCAGTTCGTGATCAGTGCATGATCATCCATGACCAGTGCATGGTTGCTACATGATCAGTGCATGATCAGCCGTGATCAGTGCATGATAGCCACGTGATCAGTGCATGATCAGTTACGTGATCAGTGCATGATCATCACGTGATCAGTGCATGATCATTGATGTGATCAGTGCATGATCAGTCACATGACCAGTATATGGTATCGTGATCAGTGCATGATCAGCCACGTGATCAGTGCATGATAGCCACGTGATCAGTGCATGATCAGTTACGTGACAAGTGTATGATCAGCCACGTGATCAGTGCATGATCAGCCACGTGATCAGTGCATGATGCACGTGATCAGTGCATGATATGTCACGTGACAGGTGTATGTGATCAGCCACGTGATCAGTGCATGATCAGCCGTGATCAGTGCATGATAGCCAGTGATCAGTGCATGATCAGTTACGTGATCAGTGTAACGATTCTTGTCCGTGATCAGTGCATGTCAGATACGTGATCAGTGTATGATCAATACGTGATCAGTGCATGATATCCGA